>NC_084618.1:24085068-24217568 GCF_033978795.1 Nerophis ophidion | reverse complement strand
TATGAAAAATGGGTTCCAGTCTCGGCAAAAGTCAATATTTTCGTGAAGGTTTGTACACTTTGAACTAGAGATGTCCGATAATGGCTTTTTTACAGATATCCGATATTGTCCAACTCTTAATTACCGATACCGATATCAACCGATGCCAATATATACATCGTGGAATTAACACATTATGCCTGATTTTGTTGTGATGCCCCGCTGGATGCATCAAACAATGTACCAAGGTTTTTCAAAGTAAATCAACGCAAATTATGGAAAAAAATGTCAACATGGCACTGCCATATTTATTATTGAAGTCACAAAGTGCATTTTTTTTACATGCCTCAAAACAGCAGCTTGGAATTTGGGACATGCTCTCCCTGAGAGAGCATGAGGAGGTTAAGGTGGGGGGGTTACGGGGTAGCGGGGGGTGTATATTGTAGCATCCCGGAAGAGTTAGTGCTGCAAGGGGTTGTGGGCATTTGTTCTGTTGTGTTACGGTGTGGATGTTCTCTCGAAATGTGTTTGTCATTCTTGTTTGGTGTGGGTTCACAGTGTGGTGCATATTTGTAACAATGTTAAAGTTGTTTATACGGCCACCCTCAGTGTGACCTGTATGGCTGTTGACCAAGTATGCGTTGCATTTACTTGTGGGTGTGTGTTTGTGTTTTAAAAGCCGTAGGTATTATGTGACTGGGCTGGCACGCAAAAGAAGTGCCTTTAAGGTTTATTACCACTCTGTATCTCTCCCTATGTCCGTGTACACAGCGGGATTTTAAAAAGTCATAAAATTTACTTTTTGAAACCGATAGTTATGAAACCGATACCGATAATTTCCGATATTACATTTTAAAGCATTTATTGGCCGATAGTATCGGCAGTCCAATATTATCGGACATCCCACTTTGAACACAATATAAAGTGCTGTACAGTACTGTATATCAACCAAATTTAAGGATATGATGGATTATTTAAAAAAGTAAATTATTCTATTTTTTAACAAGCTAAAATGACGACGACGACAAACTAAACTGTCCTGTATGCGCTGCTTAAAATGTTTGTTATTGTAGCATTATTGTTGTTAAAGGTAAGGATTTTTGTGATTTCTGATCGTTTGTGAGAGCACCTATGGGACAGCAAAGCAGCGCATACAGGACAGTTTAGTTTGTCGTCGTCATCATTTTAGCTTGTTAAAATAGGTGCTCTCACAAACGGTCAGAAATCACAAAAATCCTTACCTTTAACAACAATAATGCTACAATAACAAACATTTTAAAAAGTACTTCAATTAACGTCACAACCCACAAGAGAGAAAGGAGCAGACAGAGGGCGAGAAGGGAGAGGGCCAGGGGAGGGGCCGTGTGGGTTCTCTTGGAAAAGAAGCCTCTAAGCGAGAGGTAGTTTTGATATTTTTCCAGAAAAGTTCGGTCTCATCACAATTAAAAACTTGATGCTGTACGAAGCCAGCCACCTCAACCTCTTCAATACCAGCAGGCACAAAATGGCTGCCATTGGGACACAAAATGAAATGAAGCGTTTGCACACACAGACATATTTGGTTAAATCTAAATGTTTTTAACTCGAAAAGTTTGCAAATAGAGAGGTTGATAAAACGAGGTTCCACTGACAATGACACCACCGTATGGAATCCAGCAATTTTTTTGTTTCCTTCTGTAGATTCCAGTCGGCACAGGCAAGAATTTCTCCGGCGTAGTTGACCTGTTGACCAATCAGAGGCTGACGTGGAAGCTGAACGAGCGGGAGGACAACGGACGCGTTTTTGAGGTCAAACCTGTCAGCGAGTGGAAGGACCCGGAGCTCGTGCAGGAGGTCTGCCAGGCCAGAACCGCTTTAATCGAGCAGGCAGGTACACATTTTTAACACTACTTGCGGACACTTTTTATTTGAAAGTTGTCAACTCCAGGTTGCAGATTTGGATGATGAGTTTGCGGAGGTGCTGCTGACGGACTTCGGTGACAATTTTGATGCCGTTCCTTCAATAAAAGTGAGTTGGCTGCCACATTGTGTCTTGGTAAATACAAACGAGGTTGTGGAATATGTCCTCAGCTCCAAGAGGCCCTGAGAAGGATCACTTTGGAACGTAAAGGAGTCCCGGTGCTCTGCGGCAGCTCTTTACGCAATAGAGGTGTTCAGCCTCTCATGGACGCCATCGCCGCCTTCCTGCCTGCCCCAGACGAGCGGCCCCATGACCTGGTGTGAGTGGAATATCCCGACTTGCTCCAATACCTCACTACTAGATATCGAACGATATGTTTTTTTTTCCAGGGCCGATACTGATTATTAGTAGTCAAGGAGGCGGATAACCCATATTTGTAGCCAATATTGTATTGCAGTAAAAGTTATCTAAACATCAGTAAACAGCTGGACAAGGTTTTAAGTTGTGTTTTTAACATTATTTTTAAGGAAACTGACTATTAGTGATAGCATATACATTTATACACATATACACATATACATATGTATATATGTATATATATATATATATATATATATATATATATACATACAAATATATATATATCTAAATGTGTATATATATATATATATATATGTGTGTGTGTTTACGTATATATATAAATATATGTTTATGTGTATATATATATATATATATATGTGTGTGTGTTTACGTATATATATAAATATATGTTTATATATATAAATATATGTATGTGTATATATATATATAATTACATATATATATATGTCTATGCATGTATATATATATATATGAAGATATACATATTTGTACGTATGTATAAATATAAACATGTACATAAAAATGTATGTATATATATATATGTAAATACATATATATATATATTCAAATATTTATACACATTTATATATATATATACACATATTTATATATATTTAATATATACACACACGTACATAAATATATACATATATACAAACATTTTAATATAAATATATATTTATCTATATATACATATATATACAAAAATATTCATATATGCACATTTTCATATATATAGTTATATATATATATACATAGTGTTGTATGCATATTCATATATTTATAAATATCTGATTGATTGATACTTTTATTTTTAGATTGCACAGTACAGTACATATTCCGTACAATTGACCACTAAATGGTAACACCCGAATAAGTTTGTCAACTTGTTTAAGTCGGGGTCCACGTTAATCAATACATGTACATATGTATTATTTATAAATATATACATAAATATCTACATATACATATATATCTACATATATATATTTATAAATATCTACAAATTTATAAATGTGTGTATATATATATATATATATGTATTTATGTGTGTGTGTGTGTATGTATATATATATATATATATATATATATATATGTGTGTCATTTTGAATTATGTGTTGTCCTAGACTTATTTTTTATAGTTTCCACAAAATTCAGTAAGCAGGTTGTGTTATGTATGATCATGTGTGTTGACTTTTTGTATTAGTTTATGTGCGCCATGATTGCGGAGAGTTGTTTGGATTGAGTCATATATAAAAATGTTGTGCTGTGTGCAAATCAACGTGCAATTTATGGTCATTAACCTGAATTACTCACAATGCTCACAAGATGGCGGCAAAAATGTGTAAACTTAAGTTAGGGACACCCCGTGGGCCAGATTCCTCATTAAACTTGTGACGTCTCGGGCCAAAATGGACACCCTGCCCTGATTTATATAGTACTCTCCTATTTGTCAAGATATTTACACAAAGTTTGGCTTTTTGCCTGGGACACCTTTTCTTTGTCCATCCATCTCTGTTGCGTTATTTGAAATAATCAAAGAACATGAACCTCTGTGCGAGTGTTGCAGACGGACGCTTGTCAAGTGACTCTATTTCTGCAGTAGCAAAAACAAACAAAATGGCACCTGAAAAAGGCTAAAATGTCAAGTTTTGACGGGTAAGCAAAGGAGACCAGCACTGCTTTAGAAGGAGAAACGTATTTCGGGAGATATATTGACAATGAAAGTATTTTTTATTCTTAAATTAATTTAAAAAATAATTAAAAATATGGAACTGTTTTTCCTTGTAGGACAAATGTCTGGTGCTTGAGAAGTGATTTTTACTATCTACTTGACTAATGATTATGTTTTAAATATTGATATCAAATGTGTAAATATTGTATCTGCTGATGTAGTTATGTTGTCGTAAAAAAAAGAAAGAAAAGAAGCCGAAAGATACAACAATGTTAAATAATTGCGCCAGTAAACAGTCGATCTCTACTCACTCATGCCTCTCGGGGAACAGCTTGCTCAAAAAGTGTCCTGCGCTGTAACAAACGGCACGTTCCATCAATGGTGGCGTAGCGTTCATGGGTCATCCTTGTGCTTGTGCAGGCGCTGGTACAAGGACGACTTGTGCGCCCTGGCCTTTAAGGTTCTCCACGACAAGCAGCGCGGTCCCCTGGTCTTCCTCCGCATCTACTCGGGTACGCTAAAAGCCCACACGGCGCTCCACAACATCAACAGGAACAGCACGTATGTCCACCGCCTGCTGGGAGTTTTATTTTAGACGCCAGAAATGTCAACATGCTAAATCCGCTTTTTCCTCACCAGCGAGAGGATGAGTAGACTTCTCGTGCCGTTCGCTGACCAGCACGTGGAAATCCCCTCCTTGACGGCGGGAAACATCGCCCTGACTGTCGGACTGAAGGAGGTGCGTGCCACTCCTTCCCCATCTTTGTTCTTTCTCACACCTTCTTGTTCTTGGCAGACGGTAACAGGAGACACCATCGTCTCATCCAAAGCGTCGGCCGCCGCCGCCACCCGCAGGGCTCAGAAGGAGGGCAAGTCGGGAAAGGGGCGTAACCAACAAGCCGACGTGGTCCTTTCAGGGGTGGAGGTCCCCGATCCGGTCTTTTTCTGCACCATTGAGCCGCCCACCATGTCCAAACAGGCCGGTCAGTCGCTACGGAAGGTTCTTCAGCATGAAGTCATCCCTTACAGTTCCAGCTAGAGATGTCCGATAATATCAGACTGCCGACATTATCGGCCGATAAATGCTTTAAAAATTTAATATCGGATATTATCGGTATCGGTTTCAAAAAGTAAAATATATGACTGTGACAAGTTTCCAGCCGTCATTGTGCGGGTTGCATGGACCATCTATACAAGACGCATCATAGCAGGTTTGACACTCGTTTATTATTTCAACAAAACTTCTTTGGTCCCAGTCGGTCACGACAATTTCTAGCACGACCTCCTTTGCTGCTTGTCTCGGCTCGCCTTTCGGTGGCCGGTGGCTGCGTCTTCTTGGCGGGCTGGTCTCTCTCGTCGCCGTTGTCTGTTGCAGTTTCTCCTCCGTCTTCTGCCCCAAACGCTCCTCCTTCTCCCCTTTTAAACTGCAGGAGAAGATGCAGGGACTGAGAGCAGATGTGTGGTTTACGCACCTGACTCAGATTGCTGCAGCGTCGCTCCAAGCGCGCCCCGCCTCTCTGCTCCACCGCACACTCAATCTTGAGTAGGACCGCGTTTTGTCCTACCCCGCTGTCGGCCCGTCAGCTCCGCCTCTCCACAATGACTTTTTAAAACACCGCTGTACGGAGTGGTACACGGACGTAGGGAGATCATACTTGCCAAACCTCCCGAATTTCCCGGGAGACTCCCGAATTTCAATGCCCCTCCCGAATATCTCCCGATTCTGACCCAGACAACAATATTTGGGGCGTGCCGGCCCAGTCACATAATATCTACGGCTTTTCACACACACAAGTGAATGCAATGCACACTTGGTCAACAGCCATACAGGTCACACTGAGGGTGGCCATATAAACAACTTTAACAATGTTACAAATTTACACCACACTGTGAACCCACACCAAAAAAGAATGACAAACACATTTCGGGAGAACATCCGCACCGTAACACAACATAAACACAACAGAACAAATACCCAGAAACCCTTGCAGCACTAACTCTTCCGGGATGCTACAATATACACCCCCTAGCCCCCCAACCTCAACCTCCTCATGTTCTCTCAGGGAGAGCATGTCCCAAATTCCAAGCTGCTGTTTTGAGGCATGTTAAAAAAAATAATGCACTTTGTGACTTCAATAATAAATATGGCAGGGCCATGTTGGCATTTTTTTCCCATATCTTAAGTTGATTTATTTTGGAAAACCTTGTTACATTGTTTAATGCATCCAGCGGGGCATCACAACAAAATTAGGCATAATATTGTGTTAACGATATATATACAGTCGTGGAATTATCGGTTGATATCGGAATCGGTAATTTAAAAAAGCCATTATCGGACATCTCTAGTTCAAGCTCTTTCTTTTTAGACCTTGAAAACGCACTGAGCAACCTCCAGAGGGAAGACCCCAGTCTGAAAGTCAAGATTGACCCGGATTCTGGAGAGGTACATCACATGATTGGATCAGCCACCTTGTCACCTTAATTCCACAAGCCCCCCAATTCTGTTCCCAGACTATCTTGTGTGGGATGGGAGAGCTGCACATCGAGATAATCCACGATCGCATCCGGCGGGAATACGGCATAGAGACTCACCTGGGCCCCCTCCAGGTGGCGTACAGGGAGACTATCCTCCACCAGGCCTCTGCTGCAGGTACTACCAACGTGTACATCCGTTTTTCAATATAAAATCAACACAAAAATAGGACATCAATTTTTTTTTTAAGTTTTTTTTTTTTCAGGCTTAAAGGGATAACAAATCGTTTTTTCCAACTAACAATTTTGTGCACAATTACAATTGATTGAAGGGAATAAGCGGTAGAAAATGGATGGATGGATGATTGATTGAAACTTTTATGAGTAGATTGTAAAGTACAGTACATATTCCGTACAATTGAGCACTAAATGGTAACACCCGAATAAGTTCTTCAACTTGTTTAAGTCGGGGTCCACTTTAATCAATTCATGGTAAAGAAAATGGACATGACCGATAACGGGCATTTAACTTGTTTTTTTAAATCATTTTCAACCCATATTCAGTTGAATATGCTACAAAGACGACATATTTGATGTTCAAACTGATAAACATTTTTTTTTTTTTGCAAATAATCATAAACTTTTGAATTTGATGCCAGCAACGCGTGACAAAGAAGTTGGATAAGGTGGCAATTAATACTGATAAAGTTGAGGAATGCTCATCAAACACTTATTTGGAACATCCCACAAGTGTGCAGGCTAATTGTGAACAGGTGGGTGCCATGATTGAGTATAAAAACAGCTTCCCAAAAAATGCTCAGTCTTTCACAAGAAAGGATGGGGCGAGGCACACCCCTTTGTCCACAACTGCGTGAGCAAATAGTCAAACAGTTTTAGAACAACGTTTCTCAAAGTGCAACTGCAAGAAATTTAGGGATTTCAACAGCTACAGTCTATAATATCATCAAAATGTTCAGAGAATCTGGAGAAATCACTCCACGTAAGCGGCATGGCCGGAAACCAACATTAAATGACCGTGACCTTCCATTCCTCAGACGGCACTGTATTGAAAACCGACATCAATCTCAAAAGGATATCACTACATGGGCTCAGGAACACTTCAGAAAACCACTGTCACTAAATACAGTTTGTCACTACATCTGTAAATGCAAGTTAAAGCAAAGCGAAAGCCATTTATCAACAACATCCAGAAACGCTGCCAGCTTCACTGGGCCCGAGATCATCTAAGATGGACTGATGCAAAGTGGAAAAGGGTTCTGTGGTCTGACGAGTCCACATTTCAAATTGTTTTTGGAAATATTCGACATCGTGTCATCCGGACCAAAGGGAAAGCAAACCATCCAGAATTATCTACCCAAAGTTCAAAAGCCAGCATCTGTGATGCTATGGGGGTGCATTAGTGCCCAAGGCATGGGTAACTTACACATCTGTGAAGGCACCATTAATGCTGAAAGGTACATACAGGTTATGGAACTACGTATGCTGCCATCAAAGCGCCGTCTTTTTCATGGACGCCCCTGCTTATTTCACCAAGACAATGCCAAGCCACATTCAGCACGTGTTACGACAGCGTGGCTTCGTAAAAAAAGAGTGCGGGTACTTTCCTGGCCCATCTGCAGTCCAGACCTGTCTCCCATCGAAAATGTGCGGCGCATTATGAAGCGTAAAATACGACAGCGGAGACCCTGGACTGTTGAACTGAAGCTCTACATAAAACAAGTATGGGAAAAAATTCCACTTTCAAAGCTTCAACAATTAGTTTCCTCAGTTCCCAAATGTTTGAGTGGTGTTAAAAGAAAAGGTGATGTAACACAGTGGTGAACATGCCCTTTCCCAACTACTTTGGCACGTGTTGCAGCCATGAAATTCTAAGTTAATTATTATTTGCAGAAAAAAAAAAGTTCATGAGTTAGAATATCAAATATCTTGTCTTTGTAGTGCATTAAATTGAATATGGGTTGAAAATAATTTGCAAATCATTGTATTCCGTTTATATTTACATCTAACACAATTTCCCAACTCATTTGAAAATGAGGTTTGTATTTGTAATCAGTTATCTTCATTTTGGGCCTGGAAAGAAATATTGAAAAAACCAGTTTAGTTTTATATTGAAACACGGATTGGCCTCGACATACACACACCCAGGTCCTACCTACACCTCCATTCATCACGTGTCTAACTGGGCTTGTGACGTAGACACACTGGACCGCACGGTGGGCGAGAAGAGACACGTGGTGGCAGTGGAGGTGGTTGTCCAACCGGACGACAAGTCGCCTCAAGTGGCGTTTGCAGAAGAGGTCGCCGAGACTCTGTCGGCAAACGTGCGAGAGGCGGTGGAGAACGGCGTGCACAGCTCCTATCTCCAAGGTGAACTTTCCGACCTGGGGCGAGCGAGCATCTCAAGATACAATCAAGAGTTCAAGCCAGCGTTCCTCTTCTAGGTCCGCTGCTGGGCTGCCCTGTACAGGGCGTGTCCACCCTAATCCAAAGCATCAACACAGACCCAGGAACGTCCTTGGCCATGGTCTCTGCCTGCGTGTGCCGCTGCATGTTGAAGGTGCGCGGCGGTTCAAACCGCATCTTCTCTAACTCCAGCGTGGCCGCTCTCGCTTCATCCGTCCTTCTGTGCAGGCCCTGAGGCTCGCCGGGGGGCAGCTGCTGGAGCCCGTCATGTCCCTGGAAGTGACAATAGGGGAGGAACACCTCGGCACCGTGCTGGGCGACCTGGCCCAGAGACGAGGGACGGTCCGGGACGTCCAGAGTCGTCATGACGACAAGGTGCTGCTGGCCAACGTGCCGTTGGCGGAGACAAGGGTGAGTAGATTTAGACTGGATTGTTTTCAATATTAGTTCCAAACACTAAACGAATAAAATAAAGTCGTTTTCGGACTATAAGACGCACTTAAAATCCTGTAATTTTCTCAAAAATCTGTCATTGTTTGTTGTTGACAAACCCCAAGATGCAGAGAAGGTTGCAGGCATTGAGTAATAAAACATGATTTACTTTAAACACTAAAACAAGAACAAACTAAACGGTACTAACAAAAGGCGCGCACAAGGCGGAGAACAAACTTGGCTATGAACAAAAACACTGTGATACGAAGGAACTATGGCATGAGCAGAGTGAACAGAAGTAGACACAGCTACAATGATAATTAATGACATTGACTGGTAGTGGTGACATCGACACGACAATAATCCAGCACTGGCTGGAGGACAAAGCAGGTTTAAATAAGAGTGGCCTGATTGACACCAGGTGTGGCCAGGTGCCAGTCAGCCACAACTGAGGGGAAACAGCGACACGACAATAATCCAGCACTGACTGGAGGACAAAGCAGGTTTAAATAAGAGCGGCCTGATTGACACCAGGTGTGGCCAGGTTCCAGTCAGCCGCATCTGAGGGGAAACAGCGCTCAGGGAGAAAAGCAGGAAATGACCAAAATAAAAGCGCTGACAGGAAACAAAGATATACACAGAGGAAAAACTAAAACAAGACCAAACTGTCAGAGACAAGCCTGACAAAATCGACAGTGTGCCTTTCAAACCCATGCATCCATTTTCTACCGCTTGTCCCTTTTGGGGTCGCTGGGAGCCTATCTCAGCTGCATTCGGGGCGGAAGGCGAGGTGCACCCTGGACAAGTCACCACCTCATCACAGAGCCAACACAGATAGACAGACAACATTCACACTCACATTCACACACTAGGGCCAATTTAGTTTTGCCAATCAACCTATCCCCAGGTGCATGTCTTTGGAGGCGGGAGGAAGCTGTACTACCCTGAGGGAACCCACGCATTCACGGGGAGAACAACCCGGTGCACCTAATGTACGGAATAATTCTGGTTGTGCTTACCGACCTCGAAGCAATTTTATTTGGTACATGGTGTAATGATAAGTGTGACCAGTAGATGGTAGTCACACAAGATACGTGTAGACTGCAATACGACGCCAGTAAACAACACCAAAACTTTAAATGTTCCATTGAAAATAAAGAACATTACACACGGCGCTCAAAAATCCGTCAAAATGTTTGAAGCCGCACCGTTTGACGGGTTGTTGTCCCATAACGGCTACTGTAGTGATAGATACAAGTATTACTATGACGTGTGTGTATAAGGACCACAAAATGGCATCCATTAGCAGACATATTATATGACGTTTTTGTTTCACAATATTATGCAAAACCAACTTTTCTTACCTTCTGATGTGTGTTTGAGATCCGCATAAGTCCTGAAAATTTGCGCACGTCCTCCACTGTAGTCCGCACCCATTCCGCAGTCCAGTGGTTCTCAACCTTTTTTCAGTGATATACCCCCTGTGAACATTTTTTTTAATTCAAGTACCCCCTAATCAGGGCAAAGCATTTTTGGTTGAAAAAAAAAGATAAAGAAGTAAAATACAGCACTATGTCATCAGTTTCTGATTTATTAAATTGTATAACAGTGCAAAATATTGCTCCATTTGTAGTGGTCTATCTTGAACTATTTGGAAAAAAAGATATAAAAATACCTAAAAACTTGTAGAAAAATAAACAAGTGATTCAATTATAAATAAAGATTTTTACACATAGAAGTAATCATCAACTTAAAGTGCCCTCTTTGGGGATTGTAATAGAGATCCATCTGGATTCATGAAATTGATTCTAAACTTTTCTTCACAAAAAAAGAAATCTTTAACATCAATATTTATGGAACATGTCCACAAAAAATGTAGCTGTCAACACTGAATATTGCATTGTTGTATATTTTTTTCCCCAAAGTTTATGAACTCACATTCATATTTTGAAGTATTATTCAATAAATATATTTATAAAGGATTTTTTAATGGTTGCTATTTTTAGAATATTTTTTTAAAATCTCACATACCCCTTGGCATACCTTCAAGTACCCCCAGGGGTACGCGTACCCCCATTTAGAACCACTGCCGTAGTCGATAAGCTTCTTATTTCTCACTCTTTTGTTGTTATATGACATTCATCCTCTGTTGTTGCCGTTTCTAATATAAAGTAGCGTAAAGTTCTAACTTATATCTTGCTATAGAAGCGCTAAAAACTACCGGTGTAGTGAGTTCACATAACTCACCCACGGAACTTTCGTTATTAGAGCGTTACGGTCAGACTGTTTTTCACGGTACACATTTCCTGTGTTGTTGTTGCACTAGTGAGCCACGAATGAGAAGATGCTGCTCCGTTATTAAATAAATGATTAATGGGTTGTACTTGTATAGCGCTTTTCTATTGATTGAAGTAAAGTCTGAATGTCATTAGAACAGTTAGCTCCATCTTTTAACAATTCTTCAACTTTCCGCTACAACATAGATGACGGGTAGAAGACGTTGTCGAAGTGGAGGCACGTAAATAAGACCGACCACAAAAACGGCGCATCCTGAAGCGACTGTCAGAAAGCGACTTGAAGAGGATCTGTAAAACACAACCTAGGCAACATTTTGATTAAAGAACCACCATTACATGTTATGTAGACCACAAGGAAGTGTTTTTGATTTAGAAAAAAAAATAAAAAGACCCCTTTAATGCGCCCAATAATCCAGTGCACCTTGTGTATGAAAAAAAAAAACCTGACTCGACCCGCTCAACGGCATTTCGCCTCATAATCCGGTGCGCCCTATCGTCCGGAAAACACGGTAGTTTTTCCTATTTTGTGCAGAATTATGTGAGTGTGAATGTTGTCTGTCTATCTGTGATGGCCCTGCGATGAGGTGGCGACTTGTCCAGGGTGTACCCTGCCTTCCGCCCGATTGTAGCTGAGATAGGCGCCAGCGCCCCCCGCGACCCCGAAAGGGAATAAGCGTTAGAAAATGGATGGATGGATGGATGTGCAGAATTAAAAAATAGACAAAAAAGATAACAGGCATAACTTAATTTTTGTGAAGTTTACCTGGAAGTATTTTTACACGGAGCCCTGCGATGGGGTGGCGACTTGTCCAGGGTGTACACTGCCTTCCGCCCGAATGCAGCTGAGATAGGCGCCACCGACCACAAAAGGGACAAGCGATAGAAAATGGATGGATGGATTTTTACACGGAATAGTGCTTGTAGAGAGAAAACACAGAAGACATGAAGTTATGGGATGTCTTTGTTTTAACCCAACCTAGTCCTTTTCAAATAGTGGGGCGGGGGCCGCTTGTGACATCGGGCAACATGCTCTTTTTGTCGTACCAGAATATGATGAAGGCTTCAATGTAAACACGGTGGGAGCAGAGGAAAAACCGGTGTGTTGTGTCCTTTAATGTCCATAAACTTTTAATGTTATGCAGAGGTATAGTTTTATTGGAAAAATTATTCTATTTATAGTCACAGTGGAGAGTGGGCGGGAAATATCTTCTTTGAGAAGCCCTGATCTAACCAAACATTGCTGATGTAGAACAAGCAGTACAATTATTCCCGGGCGTGGCCACCGCTGCTGCTCACTGCTCCCCTCACCTCCCAGGGGGTGATCAAGGGTGATGGGTCAAATGCAGAGAATAATTTCGCCACAGCTAGTGTGTGTGTGTGACAATCATTGTTACTTTAACTTTTAACAAGAATCTTCATTTTCCGAAGATCCATGTTTGTGTGGACATGTCTGCGATATCCACCGGCCAGGCTTTTTTTTTTTTTTGCTGCCACTTCCTCATGAAAAGATACAAATAAATGTCTAGGTCGGAGTTAAATTTTTCCCTTTTCAGATAGGTTGCTTGGCAACACTAAATGGTCCCTAGTGTGTGAATGTTGTCTGTCTATCTGTGTTGGCCCTGTGATGACGTGGCGACTTGTCCAGGGTGTACACCGCCTTCCGCCCGAATGCAGCAGAGATAGGCTCCAGCACCCCCCGCGACTCCAAACGGGACAAGCAGTAGAAAATGGATGGATGGATATTTATCCATTTTTGTCACACCATTTTAGTGATTTTAAATACAGTCATTATATTGACTGACAGAGTCCTTAGCTACCTGCTGCCACCTTGTGGAAGATTATATAACTGCACTCAGGGCACCCGCAATAACAGTGATTTTTCCTTTTTTACCACTGGCACACCTTACTATTGTTACTATATTTTAAAATCCTGGATTTTACCACATTTGCCTGACACCACTCTAGTTAAAAGAATAAACTACACCATTACCACTACAAAAATAGAGTAGTATTGCAGTACGTTTTCATTAATGATGTACAGGGTAAAATATTATTGGAGTGTGATTTTCAAGTCTTCTTGCTTGCATTTTTTACCTGTAACCATGTTTCCTTTAGAAAGTATTATATCTTCATATTATTCATAAGATGGTTCTCCCTGAGTGACAAACTGTCAGCAGTCTTAAGTCCATGTTTGCGATTGGTCATGTCCTGCCTCTTTCGTGAACTAAAGGACAAAGCAAGATTAGAAAATCCTGACTCATCAGGTAATAATCCAGTTTTGTGGCTATACAACATGTTTGATGTTTATTTAGGGCAAAGACAAAGAAATCCAATAACTGCAACTTGATTAAAACAACCTCGGTCCTCCTGCCTTCTTCTATGTTTTCTACCTGCAAGTCCACAAAAAAATACTTCCGGGTAAACTTTGTATGTCAAATATAAGTTTATACGTTATTTCAGTAGTTCTTAACCTTGTTGGAGGTACTGAACCCCACCAGTTTCATACGCATTCACCGAACCCTTCTTTAGTGAAAATTACATTTTAATTTTTTTTTGCATATTAAAGAAAAAGCTATATGTTTTTTTTACTGGTGCATATAATGAAACATGCATGAACATCACTTTGTTCAAAGAACAAAACCAACACAGTGCATGAACTCACAACAAATTACACACCTTACACACATTACCATGTATTGATTAACGTGGACCCCGATTGAACTTATTTGGGTGTTACCATTTAGTGGTCAATTGTACGGAATGTGTACTGTACTGTGTAAACTGTACTGTTTCATATTATGTATTCTCTTCCTTTGCAATCTGCTAGTAAAAGTTTCAAATCGATCAATCAAACAACCTGCAAATCAGATAGAAAATCAGAGGGAACATTGTTTGGGTGTATCAATAATACGCTGATAGGGAGAACTTTTTATTTATATGATAAGTCAGATGTGTCTTCACCTCCATAGCGGAGGCTCCGCCGAACCCCTAGGGTTTGATCGAACCCAGGTTAAGAACCACTGTGTTATCTGTTTTGTCCATTGTCTAGTTTTGGTTTCATTTTGAAAAATGAATGAACAAATGATGCGTGGGTTGAGGATCTTGCTGTTGGCAACCTGCTCACAGTTACATTTTACAAAGCAAACAATATACCGTATTTTTCGGATTATAAGAAGATTTGATTTAGCGATCGGGAGTGACAGATTGTTTGGTAAACGTATAGCATGTTCTATATGTTATAGTTATTTGAATGACTCTTACCATAATATGTTACGTTAACATACCAGGCACCTTCTCAGTTGCTTATTTATGCCTCATATAACGTACACTTATTCAGCCTGTTGTTCACCATTCTTTATTAATTTTAAATTGCCTTTCAAATGTCTATTCTTGGTGTTGGGTTTTATCAAATAAATTTCCCCCAAAAGTGCGACATAGGTTTTTTTCCTTCTTTATTGTGCATTTTCGGCCGGTGCGACTTATACTCCAGAGCAACGTTCCCTCTAAGGTGTGCGCCTGCGCAATTTCGCACTGCTCACGCGTCCTCAGTGCACAGCAAATTAATGCCAAGCAGAAAATAAAAAATCCCATCCGAACTTTAAACAAATTACACACATTACAATTTATTCTGTAGGATTTTGCAATGCAACTCTTTGAGTGACAAGTGACAACAAGAGTGGCCGTGATGAATAAAACAATCTTTGTCAACACAGTTCAATTATCGTCTGTCGAGACACTTTACGGACAGGAATTCCATCAATCACTTTATTGAGCAAAACTGTTTGTAACCACACCAAAAACATGAGTAAAAAAAAACGTTTATCTATAAAAACTGGTAATTTTCTGCCATACAAACCAGGCTTAAACCAACTTTGTCATCCGTCGTTTCAACAGAAGCCGCTCGCTCTCTCACCTGCACCAACACAAGCACTCATGGCACTTAGCCAGTGTTGCGTTTATGACCACACAAAAAGTCAGACAACCCTAAGTTAAAGTTAAAGTACCAATGATTGTCACACACATACTAGATGTGGCGAAATTATTCTCTGCATTTGACCCATCACCCTTGATCACCCCCTGGGAGGTGAGGGGACCAGTGGCGCAGCACCGGGAATCATTTATGGTGATTTAACCCCCAATTCCAACCCTTGATGCGGAGTGCCAAGCAGGGAGGTAATGGGTCCCATTTTTATAGTCTTCGGTATGACTCGGCCGAGATTTGAACTCACGACCTACCGAGGGCGGACACTCTAACCACTAGGCCAGTGGTTCTCAACCTTTTTTCAGTGCTGTACCCCCTGTGAACATTTTTTTAATTCAAGTACCCCCTAATCAGCGCAAAGCATTTTTGGTTGAAAAAATACAGCAATATGTCATCAGTTTCTCAAATTTCGTTGTTCTTTGAACCTGTTCACTGCAATAATACAAAAAAACTTTATTCTATTTTTGATCTATTAAATTGTATAAGAGTGCAAAATATTGCTCATTTGTAGTGGTCTTTCTGGAAGTATTTGGAAAAAAAGATAAAATAACTAAAAACCTGTTGAAAAATAAACAAGTGATTCAATTATAAATAAAGATTTCTACACATAGAAGTAATCATCAACTTAAAGTGCCCTCTTTGGGGATTGTAATTCTAAACATTTCTTCACAAAAAAAAAAAAAATCTTTATCATCAATATTTATGGAACATGTCCACAAAAAAAATCTTGCTGTCAACATTATGCATTGTTGTATTTTTTTTCCCACAGTTTATGATCTTACATTCATATTTTGTTGAAGTATTATTCAATAGATATTTATAAAGGATTTTTGAATAGTTATTTTTAGAATATTTAAAAAAAAAATCTCACGTACCCCTTGGCATACCTTCAAGTACCCCCAGGGGTACGTGTACCCCCGTTTGAGAACCACTGCACTAGGCCACACAATGTGTAAATGGCAGGTTTTAACACTGACTCCTCAATCAGATGTGTGCTTATTTTACTGCCATTTATTAAGAATGTTAATCTAAGGATATTATTCATGAAATATTGTCACTAGATTTCATAAATGCTAATAAAAAGATGTATTTTACAGACAAAGTTACAGGAACTAAATGTAATCTCTGAAAGGGGTAACATTTCTTTTAAAGGCAGGACACGCAGCCAGACATACAATACTAGCACATAGTTCATGAAAAACATGTTTTTTTGTTATTGTCATTGTAAGAGGGCAAGATCACTTATATCAGAAAATTATTTTTATAAAAAGCACCAGCGCCACCCGCGACCCCTAACAGAATAAGCGGTAAAAAATGGATGGATGGGCATTTAAATTGGTATGTCAGGTTTGGGACAGGTGTGACGCTGGTGTGGCCACAGTGTGCAGGTCTGATGTTGCTCACATGTGCTCCACTGAATGCTCAGGGAGTTGGTGTGTTTGCTCACACACATGAAAAATTTGAGGGAAAATTGCCCCGGAACGACTTATACTCTGAAAAATACGGTAATATGTGTTATTGTGAATTTCTCACACTATTTATTCCAGCTAATGCGGTGTTGAAATGTCTCGCTCAAGGGTTATTCCACCGCCCTGCGGACACTGACCTCAGGGAAGGCCACCTTCTCCTTGGAACTGGACACCTACGAGGCCATGAACCCACAGGACCAGAACATACTCCTAAAACGCATGTCTGGTGTGCCGTGACCACAAACTTCCACAGTCTTGATCAGGGTACTATTCATGGTGAGATGGATTAAAAAAGTGCACATAAACACGCTCAAACATCCACATTTGTATTCAACAATCAGTTTGACAAACATTACAAAAGAGTGCATTGATCAGACGTGATGTGTGCATTGAGTATCGCGATTCGACTTCACATTTGATTTCTCACGTTTGAGTTGATTTCCCTCTTCTCCTTAGATTCCCTTGTACTCGTGAGGACAGTAGCTGGAAAAGAGCGGCTCGGCGGGAATACCGCGCCTTGAATGATAAGAAAATCTATGTAAAGTATTTCCACATACTTGGTGAATGCACGGTCGGTTGCCACTCACTCGACCATGCGACAGCGGTGCAAGGACAGTCGGCTGTAGGCGTCGCTGATGTCCGTCACCGTCTTGGCGCTCCACAGACGCTCGGCCACAGCGCTGGCCCGAGGCCTGCAAAGAATCAGTGGGGTCTTGTGATCAATTATTTAAATTTCATCATCATGTAAAATATGAAAGTGGATTGCTTTTGAATGGGAATATGTCCAACTCATGTATTCATATTTTAAGGTCGCAATAAACCTCTTCTTTGATATTGAAGATGTCTAGCTTTACTTTATTACGATATTATCGGATGTCCTACCAGAGTCGGGGCGTGAGGTTGGTGGCGTCCACGTACTCCCCCCACAAGCAGGCTTCTCCACCAATCACAAGCTTCTTCTGTTCATCAGTTCCTGTTTTGTAAAGGAATACTGTCAGGATTCCGGGTTCATGATTACCAATAATTATTCAATTAAATTTGTTTTCCTGCTTCAACAGGCTTACACTTAACTGCACACAAGTAAACGTAGCGCTGTAGTCTGAGTAGTCCAGCCCCAATACTATCATTATATAATTTGTAGCATTTGCTTTTTTATTTGAAATCACCACAAAATTACAGATAACGACCGTTTTTTTTTTAGTTACTAAAAGTAAACAAAATTTAAAAACGAAGAACGGTTTGTTTTTCTAATATATGTATATATATATATATATATATATATATATATATATATATATATATATATATATATATATATATATATATATATATATATACATACATACATATATATATATATATACATACATACATATATATATATATATATATATATATATATATATATATATACATACAGGCAAAAGTTTGGACACACCTCATTTCAATGCGTTTTCTTTATTTTCATGACATATTTACACTGCAGATTGTCCCTGAAGGCATCATGTCTATGACACCTGTGAAGTGAAAACCCTTTCAGGTGACTACTTCTTGAAGCTCATGGAGAGAATGCCAAGAGTGTGCAAAGCAGTAGTCAGAGCAAAGGGTGGCTATTTTGAAGAAACTAGAATATAAAACATGTTTTCAGTTCATCTTTTTTTTTGTTAAGTACATAACTCCACGTGTGTTCATTCATAGTTTTGTGAATGTAAATAGTCGTGAAAATAAAAAAACGTATTGAATGAGAAGGTGTGTCCAAACTTTTGGCCTGTACTGTGTGTGTGTGTGTATATATATATATATATAAATATATATATACACACACATAAAATTGTATATGTATATATATTCATTGTCTTTGATTTAAGAAATGTATATAAATGTGTGTATATATATTATATATATATATACACACACACACACACACATACATATATATATATATGTGTGTCTGTATATATGTATATATATATATATATATATATATATATATATACAGACACACACACATACATACATACACACACATTTGTATGCATATATCTTCAATGAATTGTCAAAGACAATGATACCAAACATCTAAACGTAACTTTTGAATCCAAATTTGACGTGGTCTTGCTCTTGCAGGTAAACAAAGAAAGAAGAAGACAGGAGGACTGTACTACGATTTAGGTTGAATTTATTCAGGATCTCTTTGTTTTCTGTCTTAACTAGTCCACATATTGAAGAAATAGAATACCGGTATAACAGTTTACCAAGGGTGTTCAAAGTGCAGCCTTTAGGCCCAAAGTTTGAACACAGCTTCTCATTCAATGCGATGTCATTATTTTCATGACTATTTACATTGTAGCTTGTCACTGAAGGCATCAAAACTATGAATGAACACACGTGGAGTTATGTACTTAACAAAAAAAGGTGCAATAACTGAAAACATGTTTTATATTCTAGTTTCTTTGCACACTCTTGGCATTCTCTCGATGAGCTTCAAGAGGTAGTTACCTGAAATGGTTTTCACTTCACAGATGTCATAGATTTGATGCCTTTCGTGACAATCTACAATGTAAATAGTCATGGAAATAAAGAAAACGCATTAAAAATGAGAAGCTGTGTTCAAACTGTTGGCCTGTATTGTATATAGCTGAGATAGGTACCAGCACCCCCCGCGATCCAAAAGGGAATAAGCGGTAGGAAAATGGATGGATGGATGTATATATTTTTTGTTTTGTTTTATTTGATCTGTGTGCAATATGTAGTACCGCATTTTTCGGACTATAAGTTGCAGTTTTTTTCATAGTTTGACCGGGGGTGCAACTTATACTCAGGAGCGACTTATGTGTGAAATTAACACATTACCGTAAAATATCAAATATTATTATTTAGCTCATTCACATAAGAGACTAGACGTATAAGATTTCATGGGATTTAGCAATTAGGAGTGACAGATTTTTTGGTAAACGTATAGCATGTTCTATATGTTATAGTTATTTGAATGACTCTTACCATAATATGTTAATTTAACATACCAGGCACCTTCTCAGTTGGATATTAATGCGTCATATAACGTACACTTATTCAGCCTGTTGTTCACTATTCTTTATTTATTTTAAATTGCCTTTCAAATGTCTATTCTTGGTGTTGGATTTTATCAAATAGATTTCCCCAAAAAATGCGACTTATACTCCAGTTCGACTTATATGGTTTTTTTTTCTTCTTTGTCATGCATTTTCGGCAGGTGCGACTTATACTCCGGAGCAACTTATACTATCACAAATTATCACTAATTTGTTTTTCTTGACATTTGAATTCTGTTACTATAAGTGAAAAAACCTGCTATAATCATGTATCTCCAAACCTATCCTTCTCAAAGAGTGCATAAGTATCCTGCTTGGAAGATATTTATACAGTTTCGTCAAAATGCATGATCCACATCTTCAATGTTTGTTGCCGTAAGACGAAAACAAACAAGAGATCGTGGATAACTTCAACTTAACTCGTGTCTTCTTCCAGTTTGTTTGCTGCAAACCAAAGTCCACGTTAGACGGCTCCCGCATACCTCGGCACATCAAAAGCATTTGCAAAAATTCTGTTTATATACGCTTCTTTACAGTCTTCTTCATATTTGATTAAATTATCATTTGTATAATCAGAAAAACTTAACATTATTCATGTGTTGTTTTTCTACTTTAAAAAATCTAACTATTAAAAAATATAATTAAATATAATTAGTTTGTTTCAAGACAAATGATACACGTATCAACAACCCCAGTAAAGTGATCCGTGACCTTTTATAACTAAGACTTGGAAATCATGTCTAATAAAATGAACTACAGTGGAACCTCTACAGTCTCCTCAACGTTTGAACAACTTTTAAATGAATAAAATGTACTTCTTGAGCTATGTATAGGGATGGGTATCGTTCACATTTGAACCGATACGGTACCAACAACCAGTACCTGGGAACCGATATTAGAAAGTTAAAGTGCCAATGATTGTCACACACACTCGGTGTGGTGAGATTATCCTCTGCATTTGACCCCTGGGATGTGAGGGGAGCAATGAGCAGCAGCGGTGGCTGCGCCCAGGAATCTTTTCTGGTGATTAAAGCCCCAATTCCAACACTTGATGCTGGGTGCCAAATGGGTCCCATTTTTATAGTCTTTAGTATGACTCGGCCGGGGTTTGAACTCACGGCCTACCGATCTCAGGGCGGACACTCTAACCACGAGGCCTAGCACTCAATAGTACCAATTTTTGGTACTTTTTTGTGTTTTAATAAATATGATTTGTTTAAAAAAAAAAAAAAAATCTATTTTTATTGCTAATTTACAAATGAGAAGCTTATGATAACCGCTGTCCAGTTATTATACTGTATCTTGTTTTATTATCATCACATTATTATTTGCAAGTATGACATTAAGTTGCAATTGCAGTTGAGTGCAGTTTATGGTGTTTGGGGTTTTTGTGGCACCCTAAAAGGTGAAGTGAATTATATTTATATAGCGCTTTTCTCTAGTGACTCAAAGCGCTTTACATAGTGAAACCCAATATCTAAGTTACATTTAAACCAGTGTGGGTGGCACTGGGAGCAGGTGGGTAAAGTGTCTTGCCCAAGGACACAACGGCAGTGACTAGGATGGCGGAAGCGGGAATCGAACCTGCAACCCTCAAGTTGCTGGCACGGCCACTCTACCAACCGAGCTATACCGCCCCACCAAAAGGTGTTAATACTAGGGGTGTAACGGTACGTGTGTTTATATTGAACCGTTTCGGTACGGGGGTTTCGGTTCGGAGGTGTACCAAACGAGTTTCCACACGGACACATTAAGTAGCGTACCACATGTTGTGTAAACAATGCACACCGAGGCACAACACACGGCATGCTAGCAGCGACCGGGCTACGATAGACTGACCATACCTCCTCTTTTCACCGGACATGTCCTCTTTCGCGGGGCTGTCCGGGTGGAGTTTCTTAAATGCCGCAAATGTCCGGCATTTTAAGTTAGGGTTGCGTGTATTAACAATGTACGTTCAGAGTTAAGAAGGGGTAAAAAACAAAACAAATTGTGCATGCAGCAGCATTCGTGAGGGAGGGGCAGAGACAGAGAGAGCGAGGGAGTTATGATAAACGCGCATGTGTTGTTGCCAGGCTCTGCTTTTTACCCATAGATTTATCAGATTAAATTGTTTATTATCTATAGCGGGCGTGTCAAAAGTGTGCCCTGGAAGCCATTTACGGGCCACAGCTATTGAGTCAAAAGCCCATGGCACATTCTAAAAATACTATTAAAATGAACAAAAACATAACAAAAGTGAAATAAAAAAAGCTTAAAAGTTAAATTTAATATAGAAAATGTTACAATGTTGACTAATAAAACAAAGCTGTTTTTTTTCTTTCAAACTGTCATTGCTCAAAACATAATACTGAATCAAAATCAATGTTATTATGAATTTTTGACTTATCCAAGGTTCACATCAAATATTCCACTAAGAAAAATATTTTTTTGTGGAAAATTTTTTAAATTTGGTAAATAACCAAAAAATGTATATTTTATTGTTTCCTTAATGTACCGAAAATTAACCGAGGTACGTACCGAACCGAAATGTTTGTGTACCGTTACACCCCTAGTTAATACTACAAGTATTGTCCTTATTACACACTAGCCGTTTGATTATAACGTGCATATGCGTTGTAGTTTTCAATAACAGATTTGGAGGTGTTGAAATTGCCATGTCAAATCGCAGAAATGCTCATCAGTAGCAGGTCAATAGCAAAGCCGATGTATATTAACATCAATCTAGCGTAATTTTGGAAAAATTAAGCCTTACTTTACTTACGTTGGAGCGTTTTGTTTTGTTTGTTGAGTCAATTGTTTCGTTGCCATTGAAAATTGCAACATTACTGGGAGGTAGTTTGGCTGAATCCGCTCTCAGTGCTGTTGGACTTCACAAAATAAGTCGGGAAACGGGCGCGACATCACGTGCAACCCAGGTACCAGGTACAGGGACATGGCACCGTTGGATTTATGTGGCAGGATTCGGTCGGTGCCAAAAAAAAATACCGAACTCGGTACCCATCCCTAGGCATTTATGTCAAAGGACTTTGGACATGGACACTATATTGTTTCCTATATTAACATTTTTAGGAGGTTCTAGAGCAGACCTGGGCATATTAAGGCCTGGGGGCCACATGCGGCCCGTTGAGCTTTTCAATCTGGCCCGCCGGACATTCCCAAAAAATAGTTTTAGATGTTTAAGATGGAAAGTGTAGCTGCCATTATGATGTGCAATTATGTTTTCTAATGACCAGAAGTATTCAACTTTACTAAGTCTTTCAATGCTTGGAATCTGCATCATTTATTAGTTACTATGGTCATTTAATTAGTTGCTATGGTCATTTAACTAGTTGCTATGGTCATCTAATTAGTTGCTATGGTCATCTAATTAGTTACTATGAGATCTCAGATTGTAGGTGGGGTTTTTTTCACTATGTTTGTTGCATTTTGGTTGATTGTAAAATATGTTGTCAATATTCATTGTTTAATCATTAGTAGTTAATATTGTAAATCCCACATTCTTTATTTTCATGTACATTGTGAATGTCTCATTCAGTAAAAAAAAATCAAATTCCATTCCGTTTTTTAAGGCGGTCTGTCATAATGTTTTTAGCTTTCAATCATTATTGTAAGGTTTTGTATTTAGCTTCCTAAAAATAGATATACCGGCCCCCAGACACACCTTTTTATTTCAATCTGCCCCCCCGAGTAAAATAATTGCCCAGGCCTGTTCTAGAGGTTCCAGTGTACTTTGGTGCTAACACAGACACCAACCCTGGAAGTCCTGAGGGTCAACCTTGTAAGCGCCCTGCCAGTCCTGGCCGTAGGCGATACGGTTCAGGTACCAGGGGGTGGAGAGCAGGGTCTGGTACCCTGAAGACGTGACTTTTGCCGTCTCATTCTGGTATTGCTGCCGGGTCCCTTTCCACACGTGGATGATTGTGTCTGCCTTCAGCTACACAACACACAGGACAAGCAGCATTGTCATAGATAACGTGTTTGGAACGTCCCTTCCTGTCTTTTTTTGTGTTGGTTCTGTGCACTTGTAAGCGTAAGCCTGTTGATGATTAGGTGGACACCACGCCTGACTGACCGGTGAAGTTGAGCGGTTCGACCTTGTAGTACTTCTGCCAGTCCTGGGCGTAGCTAATGTAATCTAGGTACCAGGGGGCCGAGAGGATGGTGGTGTATCCGGCAGCGGTCACGTTGTGCATTTCCCCGTCCGCCCCGTCATTCATCCACACGTGCACGACGGTGTCGGGCTTCAGCTGCAATGTGTTTAGGTTAGGCTCGCTTGATGGTGCCAGAGTACAAACACACTTTGGAGGATAAAGTAATAATACAATGTTTTGACTTTTTTTCTGCAGACGTCCCACCCTTTTGGCATTAGGGGTGGGCATTAAATACAACTCCCCTCTTTTCTGGTTGTAAAAAACTATTTAAACAATGACGCTACCATTTATTGGTACGTAGGGCTGGGCGATACAACTGAAATCTGTACAACAATATACGGGTTTTACATCGGTTGATCTCGATAACTATTGCTATTTTTATGACCTAACGAAGATGAGGGCCAGGAGGAAAAATATATTAAGATTTTTTAAGATTTTTAATATTAAATGTAACTGTTGTCCTGAAGTCAATTGTTAATATTATTTACATAATTACTTGATAATATTTTTGTATTAGTGACTGCAATTCTTTAATTTGGAGCTAAAGTTGTTTACATATATTTATTGTACGCTATAATCGGTAAACAGCAGTTAGATCAGTGGTTCTCAAATGGGGGTATGCGTACCCCTGGGGGTACTTGAGATTTTTTTTTAAATATTCTAAAAATAGCAAAAATGGAAAAATCCTTTATAAATGTATCTATAGAATAATACTTCAACAAAATACTAATGTAAGTTCATAAACTGTGAAAATATATGCAACAATGCAATATTTAGTGTTGACAGCTAGATTTTTTGTGGACATGTTCCATAAATATTGATGTTAAAGATGTATTTTTTTGTGAAGAAATGTTTAGAATTAAGTTCATGAATCCAGATGGATCTCTATTACAATCCCCAAAGAGGGCACTTTAAGTTGATGATTATTTCTATGTGAAGAATTTTTTTTATCATTGAATCACTTGTTTATTTTTCAACAAGTTTTTACATATTTTTATATATTTTTTTCCAAATAGTTCAAGAAAAAACACTACAAATGAGCAATATTTTGCACTGTTATACAATTTAGTAAATCAGAAACTGATGACATAGAGCTGTATTTTACGTCTTGATTTTTTTTTCAATAAAAACTGCTTTGCTTTGATTAGGGCGTACTTGAACTAAAAACATGTTCACAGGGGGTACATCACTGAAAAAAGGTTGAGAACCACCGAGTTAGATGATGTCACTTCCGCTAAATTACTTCCTGTTGGTTGACTTCCGGTATTCGTGCGAAAGCAAGTCATACATGTTGCGGTCTTCTGTAGTAATTTCTGTTGCCATCCTACACAAAGCGGAAAAGAAGCAATGCCGTAAGTTGTCTTAAGTAAAAAACATGACAGACACGTTAAAAAAGTGTAATAGTGCCGATATGTTGAATATAATTGTCATACTTGCCAACCTTGAGACCTCCGATTTCGGGAGGTGGGGGGCGTGGTTGAGGGCGTAGTTAAGTGGGGAGGAGTATATTTACAGCTAGAATTCACCAAGTCAAATATTTCATATATATATATATAAATATAAATACTTGACTTTCAGTGAATTCTAGATATATATATATATATATACACATTACATATATATATAAAAGAAATACTTGAATTTCAGTGTTCATTTATTTACACATTTACACACACATTACACTCATCTACTCATTGTTGAGTTAAGGGTTGAATTGTCCATCCTTGTTCTATTCTCTGTCACTATTTTTCTAACCATATGCATGTACAGTAGATGGCAGTATTGTCCTGTTTAAGAGTGTCACAACATTGCTGTTTATGGCAGAAGAACTGCTTTACGGTAGACGAAAACGTGACTGCTGTTGTTGTGTGTTGTTGCCGCGCTGGGAGGACGTTAATGAAACTGCCTTACAATAAACCCACATAAGAAACTCAAGAACTCGCCCTCTATCATTCTACAGTTATAACGTCATTGGGCAGACACACTGTTTATATTGTGAGAAAGTGGACGTGAAAACAGGCTGTGCTTACTCAGGTCCGCATGGAGCTGGAGGGGGCGTGGCCTCCAGCTCCGCCTGAATTTCGGGAGATTTTCGGGAGAAAATTTGTCCCGGGAGGTTTTCGGGAGAGTTCTCCCGGAAAATCCGGGAGTGTTGGCAAGTATGATAATTGTCAAATTGGATACAATGTGTTCAAGTCATTTAGGCAGACGGGAGTCATTGTCATTGTAGACAAATATGTACAGAGGCTAATAAGTGAGTTTGTGTCTCTTTGTTCTTTTCAATTTTTCACCATCTTGTCTATTAAGAATTGTCAAAAGTAAATGGTCAAGCTTACAACGACGTTCTCTTGATTGACTCCGGTTTGGCTTGGTGTTGAGTTGCCGTTTTTACACGTCTCACGAAAACACTAAAGTAACTTTCCTATGAATATAATCCCCTTAGCCATCAAGGCAGAAAGGAAAGGAAATGTCAACACAAGCATGGAAGACACTCAAACAATGTAAACAAAACTAAAAATAAATCACATTGAACACTTAACATTAAGTTCTTAAATTAAGGTGCAAAAATAAGGAATATGTAAGAAATGCTTAATAAAGTGTAATAAAATAGCACAAAGTGTGACAAATGAAACACAGAGAAACCTGAGAAGAAATATTTTCTGCAAGTTTAGTGCCAGGAAGTTACAGCTGTGCTCTAAAGGGTGAGCGCGGCTAAGGTGTTGCAGTATTACCGGTCTTGCATCGTTTACAGACCACATTGGTCTGACTACGGCCCTTTTTAAATATCCCCAAAACTGCCATACTGTCGATATTACCATATTTTTCGGACTATAAGTCGCAGTTTTTTATACTCGGGAGCGACTTATGTGTGAAATTATTAACACATTACCGTAAAATATCAAATAATATTATTCAGCTCATTCACGCAAGAGACTAGACGTATAAGATTTCATGGGATTTAGCAATTAGGAGTGACAGATTGTTTGGTAAACGTATAGCATGTTCTATGTTATAGTTATTTGAATGACTCTTAGCATAATATATTAAGTTAACATACCAGGCACCTTCTCTTATGCGTCATAACGTACACTTATTCAGCCTGTTGTTCACTATTCTTTATTTATTTTAAATTGCCTTTCAAATGTCTATTCTTGGTGTTGGGTTTTATCAAATACATTTCCCCAAAAAATGCAACTTATACTCCAGTGCGATTTATATATGTTTATTTCCTTCTTTATTATGCATTTTCGGCAGGTGCGGCTTATACTCCTTAGTGACTTATACTCCGAAAAATACGGTACTTTTCTTGTTTTATCCACAATTTCTTCATTTTTACTTTCTCTTCTCACTCCATGCAAAGAATCAACCATGAGACAACACAATGGTGCAACCAAACTTGATAGTTGATACGGTTACCTAATTGGCTGTTAGCGTGTCACACCCACTGATCAGTGATGACTTCCTGCGTTGCTTGTTTACCAGACAGCGAGTGTCTTTATTCGAGCAACCAACATTTGCTCCGCAATTTTGGGTTTCTTCCGACGTAAAAGGAAAACATTTTTTTTAAATGTTTTATCCAACGCATTTTATTACGTATCTGTAGCGATGTATAATGATATTGTTTTATCGCCCAGGCCTAGAACCACCGCACGTGTGGAGAAACAGAGAATTGCATCGTTTCTGTGTGGTTTTGGCACTGTTTTGACACTATGCTGCAGCACCACTGCTGGCGAGGGTCTGTGACTGCAGGTCAGGTAGGTTTACAATGCAGTTTGAACCAGTGGCGTGCTGACAGGCGAGGCGGTCATCATGAAAAATAAATCAAACCAATATAAGGGAAGACAAATTAAACAATATTTATTTGTGCAACCAACCTTTGCTTCGCAACTTCCGGTTTATTCCGACGAAGAAGAAGAAGAAAAAAAGATTGAACGTTTTATTGAACGCATCTTATTACGTATCTATAGCGATGTATAATGATATTGTTTTATCGCCCAGGCCTGGAACCACCGCACGTGTGGAGAAACAGAGAAATTCATCGTTATCTAAGTCAAAGTATCAGTGTGGTTTTGGCTCAGTTTGACACTATACTGCAGCAGCCCTGCTGGCGAGGGTCTGTAACTGCAGGTCAAGTAGGTTTACAATGCAGTTTGAACCAGTGGCGTGCTGACAGGCGAGGCTGTCATCATGAAAAATAAATCAAACCAAGATATGGGAAGACAAATTAAACAATATTTATTTGTGCAACCAACCTTTGCTCCGTAACTTCCGGTTTCTTCCGAAGAAGAAGAAGACGAAAAAAGATTGAACGTTTTATCGAACGCATCTTATTACGTATCTATAGCGATATATAATGATATTGTTCTATCGCCCAGGCCTAGGACCACCGTACATGTGGAGAAACAGAGAAATGCATCATTTCCGTGTGGTTTTGGCACTATATTGCAACACCCCTGATGGCGGGGGTCTGTAACTGCAGGTCAAGTAGGTTTACAATGCAGTTTGAACCAGTGGCATGCTGACAGGCGAGGCTGTCATCATGAAAAATTAATCAAACCAATATAAGGTAAAACATGAATTGATTAACGTGGACCCCGACCTAAACGAGTTGGAAAAACTTATTCGGGTGTTACCATTTAAAGGCCTACTGAAACCCACTACTACCGACCACGCAGTCTGATAGTTTATATATCAATGATGAAATATTAACATTGCAACACATGTCAATACAGCCGGTTTAGTTGACTAAATTACAATTTTAAATTTCGCGCAGAGTTTCCTGTTGAAAACGTTGCGCGATGATGACGCGTGTTTGTGACGTTATTGGTTGAAGGGGACATATTAGCCCAGCACCACTTACGGCTAAAAGTCGTCTCTTTTCATCGCGCAATTACACAGTATTTTGGACATCTGTGTTGCTGAATCTTTTGCAATTTGTTCAATTAATAATGGAGAAGTCAAAGTAGAAAGATGGAGGTGGGAACCGTTTAGCCTTTAGCCACACAAACACACGGTATTTCCTTGTTTAAAATTCCCGGAGGTGAAGCTTTACTATGGATCAGAGCGGTCAAGTGAACATGGATCCCGACTACATGTCAACCAGCAGTTTTCGGTGAGAAAATTGTGGAAATAAGTCGCCTCCTACCGGAGATCAGTGGAGCCAGCGACCTCCTGCAGCTGCCGTGACTTCTCTCAGAGACTCTGGCGTCAACACACCCATGGCCACACCCCTCCGACTATCAGGTACTATTTAATCTCACTAAAACACTAGCAACACAATAGAAAGATAAGGGATTTTCCAGAATTATCCTAGTAAATGTGTCTAAAAACATCTGAATTGCTCTCACTGACCTCGCCTTTTTTTCCCCCTATGCCTTCACTCTAAATTTCTTCATCCACGAATCTTTCATCCTCGCTCAAATTAATGGAAATTGTCGCTTTCTCGGTCCGAATCGCTCTAGCTGCTGGTGGCCATGATTGTAAACAATGTTCAGATGTGAGGAGCCTTACAACCAGTGACGTCACGCGCACATCGTCTGCTACTTCCGGTAAAGGCAAGGCTTTTTTATTAGCGACCTAAAGTTGCGAACTTTATTTCCGATGCTCTCTACTAAATCCTTTCAGCAAAAATACGGCAATATCGCGAAATGATCAAGAATGACACATAGAATGGACCTGCTATCCCCGTTTAAATAAAAAATCTCATTTCAGTAGGCCTTTAGTGGTAAATTGTAAGGAATATGTACTGTACTGTGCAATCTATTAATAAAAGTTTCAATCAATCAAAAACAAACTAATTAAACAATATTTGTCCATTGAACTGTGTTATAAATTCTATAAACTATCCGCATGATTCCGATCCTTTCCTGGTCAAATACATGGAGAACCCAAAGGAGTCCAGCCATAAACCTCACAGCATGTCACTGGTTAGAACATTAATCAAAACAAGTGTTACATTAGCTATTGCTACTAATAATGACTTGACATGATGGTTGTCAGGAATGATTGACTAGTCCTTTTCGTCGTTTACCTTAACGCCATTGTCAAAGACCTCCTGCCAGATCATGTAGCCCTTCTTGGTGGAGGCCACAATGTCCAAAAGTCTAAAAGCATATCACATTGTTTATTGCGGATATTCTTCAGCAATTATCATATCCATGACACATTACGTCGAGATACGCAGCCCACCTTTGGATGTAAAAGGACTCCAGCTTGCTGTAGTCTTGACCGAAGCCTTCCTGCTCCATGAACGTCTTGATGTCAGGGTTGGACTTCCTACAGAGGGCGGGAGATGACGATAAAAGTTTGTGCCAACAACAACAAAAGTAAGAACTGGAAGTCGCACCAGCAGGTGAAGTCCACCTCGTCGCCTCCCAGGTGAACGTAAGCATCGGGGAAGAGGGCGCTGATCTCCTGGAAGAGCTGACTCATGAAGTTGTAGGTGGTGTTGAGGATGGGGTTAACCGGGCCAAAGGTGCCGGAGGGTTTGGACCCAGCGAAACAGGGCGTCAGCAGGTCCGACTGCCCTGAGTATGGAGAAGATACACAGTACATTGCTTTTTTTCGAGTTAAGAAGACAGCTGCAGGAAGTTGTGTGGCGACGCAGACCTTTGCCCCAGGACTGCGTGTGACCTGGCGTGTCGAACTCTGGGATGACCCGGATGCCTCGGAGACGAGCATACTCGATGACCATCTTCACGTCGGACTGTGTGTACACGTGAGTGTACGGGTGGTATGCTCCCTGTCGGAAGCAGTAAAAAAAAATATATTCCTTCTTCCTCCTCAGTTACCTGACTCATGGACACTGCAAAAACTGAAATCTAAGTAAGATTAAATATTTCAAATAAGGGTGATATTTGCTTTTTTTCTGTCTGGTAAGACAATTCTTCTCACTAAGCAGATTTTATGTTAGAGTGTTTTACTTGTTTTAAGGGTTTGGTCCTAAATGATCTCAGTAAGATATTACAGCTTGTTGCTGAGATTTTATGACCTATATTGAGTAAAACATGCTTGAAACTTGAAAATCAACTGTTGCAAATTTGTGTCATTAACATCACAAGTATAAAACAATTTTTTAAAAGTGAAGTGAAGTGAATTATATTTACATAGCGCTTTTTCCTCAAGTGACTCAAAGCGCTTTACATAGTGAAACCCAATATCTAAGTTACAATTAAACCAGTGTGGGTGGCACTGGGAGCAGGTGGGTAAAGTGTCTTGCCCAAGGACACAACGGCATTGACTTGGAAGGTGTAAGCGGGGATCGAACCTGCAACCCTCATGTTGCTGGCACGGCCGCTCTACCAACCGAGCTATACCACCCCCCATTATTACTAAAGCAATAATTTCTTACTTCAAGCATGAAAAAAAAAATAAAATCATGATGTCAATATAATGGCACTAGCATTTACTTAACTTAAGAATATTTTTCAACATATTGAGCAAAAGGTCTCTTTTTTTTTCTACCAAGAAAAGTGCACTTGTTATTAGTGAGAATACCGTATTTCCTTGAATTGCCGCAGAGCATATAGTATGCACCTGCCTTGAATTACTGCCGGGTCAAACTCGCTTCCCAAAATAATTAGCGCATGCTTAGTATTACCGCCTGGTCCAACTCGTGATGTCACGAGTGAACTTTCCCTGTCATCATTTTCAAAATGGAAGAGGCTGATTTAAATACCGGTAATTTGAAATCGCATAAAGGGAAGAAGATTAAGAGCTATTCAGTTGGATTTAAGGTCGAAGCTTACATCACACTCAAAATTTTACTGCATACCTTTGGTAAGTGCTGGAGTGAGAAGAGGTTTTAAAATAATTAGCGCATGCTTACTTTTACCGCATGCCTTTGGTAAGCGCAGGAGTGAGAAGAGGTTTTAAATTAATTAGCGCCCCGGCGGCAATTCAAGTAAATACGGTACACATATATTAAGGTAGTTTTGGGTTAATTGAGGTTAGCTAATTTTACTTTTTTTGGAAAGTCTTGACAAGCCAAATGTTCACACTTATTAGTGAAAATATACTTATTTTAAGGTATTTTTTGGGTTCATTGAGGTTAGCTAATTTTACTTGTTTTGGAAAGTCTTGACAAGCCAATTTTTCTTATTCTATTGGCAGATAATTTTGCTTAATTCAAATAAAATACCCCTAATTTTTGTATTTTTTTCTTGTTTTTGAACACTGACATTTTGCAGTGAAGGGCAAGTAGTTTTACTTTCTTTTAGTTGTATTGTCCATCCATCCATCCATTTCCTACCGCTTGTCCCTTTAAGGGTCGCGGGGGGTGCTGGAGCCTGTCTCAGCTGAATTCGGGTAGAAGGCGTAGTAAACCCTGGACAAGTCGCTATGTCATCGCAGGGCCAACACAGATAGACAGACAACATTCACACTCACATTCACACACAAGGGCCAATCTAGTGTTGCCAATCAACCTATCCCCAGTTGCGTGTCTTTGGAAGCGGGAGGAAGCCGGAGTACCCAGAGGTTCCAACCCACGCAGTCACGGGGAGAACATGCAAACTCTACACAGAAGAATCCCGAACCCGGGATTGAACCCTGGACTACTCAGGACCTTCTTATCGTGAGGCTCATGCACTAACCCCTATTACACCGTGCTGCTCCTAGTTGTATTGTACAACATCTAATTATGAAACTGCTACGAAGCAAGCACCCATTCACATTTTATTAATTCGATCCTGAAAATCATGGATTTTGATACTTTCCGCCATCTCTCCCGTCCAAAGACAAAACCTAGTCACTCACTTCTAGCTGATTTTGAGAAAACAAAGGAAAACCAATCTATCTTGATGCTGCCTTACAAAGATCTACAAAGTCATCAAATATATAGATTTTTTCTTGAGCTTTCATTTTCTCGCGTATTGAGCCATGGATTGAATCTGCTCTCATGAACGTGTGCCCCTACTCCAGATATTTTATCACAATCTCGGGTGGGCCCCATTCTGCGTTTGCCCATTGGGCAAGAGCCGTGTACAGCGTCCAGTTTTTATTTTGACCTCCACAGTTTTCTGCCCAAAAGAGTATGCAAGGGGAAGAATCAAGAACAATACTTTTATTGAAGGTGCTTGCAACGTCCTGGGCCAATCTTCCAAATATCCCCTCGTGCCATAACATCACATAATCAGGTTGACCGTCGGCCCCCATTCGTGCAAATGTCTCATTAAAGACAATAGGGCGACTGACAAATAAGCTCCGATTGGTCCCTTGAGATACTAGGTTTTTCTGTTGTATCTACGCGGTATTGTGGTTGTTGCTAGGTCCTGCCATGCGCTCAACAGCTTACTTACGGAACAAATTACAATATCGCATACACTAATGTAAAGCATATAACCTAGGAACTCCAAATTATCAGCTCAGTTTTGACCAACATTGAATTACTGGGTTTTGCCTTTGGACGGGAGATCTTGTAAGTATGCTCACTGTTCCCATGCTAACATGCTAAAGTTAGTGTGCTAATGCTATCTTTTTTAGCTGATTTTGTTTGAACCTGAAATTCCAGTTTTTTTTACACTTAACACCATCTAAGAAGTATGTCAACTTCTCCTGTGTTAGCATGTTAAAAGTAGCCATCAGTGTGTGAAAGTGTGCGTGAATGGGTGAATGTGGATATAGTGTATGATTGATTGATTGAAACTTTTATTAGTAGATTGCCCAGTTCAGTACATATTCCGTACAATTGACGCCGAAATGGTAACACCCCAATAAGTTTTTCAACTTGTTTAAGTCGGGGTCCACGTTATTCAAATGATGGTGTCAAAGGGCTTTGAGTTCCTTAAAAAGGTAGAAAAGCGCTATACAAGTATAACCCATTTACCATGCTAATATGTTATTTGGTCATTTTAACTAACCTAAAAATCCTGTTAAAAAAAAAATGGTGCTGTCTTAGAGTTATGCTCACTTCACAAGTGTTAGCATGCTAACATTTGCATGCTAATGTCTTATGCTAGCATTTTATCTAAAAATTATTGATTTTGATACTTGGCACCAAAAGCACAAGTTTTCAATGAATGAATGCCAACATTAGCATGATAAAGTTTGATGCTAGTATTTTTGCTAATTAAATTCTAACCTACAAATCAGTAATTTTGACACTTAGCCCCACCTTAAAAGTAAACTACCCTTTTCAAAGTCGACAAGCGTCGCTCTTTGAGCATGAGAGTCACACAATTTAACCAATTTACCCGCCAAACTTGACATTTGTGAATTATATTTAAAATGTACATTTAGTCACTTTTTCTGTAGTGACTCAAAGCGCTTTACATATTTAAACCCAATATCTAAGTTACATTTAAACCAGTGTAGGTGGCACTGGGAGCAGGTGGGTAAAGTATCTTGCCCAAGGACACAACGGCAGTGACTAGGATGGAAGCGAGAATCGAACCTGGAACCCTCAAGTTGCTGGCACGACCACTCTATCAATCGAGCTATGGCACCCTATTTCTCATGCTTATATTTCTCCATTCGCTTATCTACATTTATATTTTTCAGAATAATAAGCTTTTATCCTCGCGGCTTGCCGTAGTTTGAGTAACTCTGATTGACTGACTGGAATATCAAATTCCAGACCAATCCATGAATTCTTGTGCCAAAACATGGAAAGCACCCCGCAATGTAAGCCGATCAGAAGCAACATAAGGCGGGTTTTGGCGTCTATCTTGTCTTACCTACTCAGTGGCCTAGTAGTTAGAGTGTCCGCCCTGAGATGGGTAGGTTGTGAGTTCAAACCCCGGCTGAGTCATACCAAAGACTACAAGAAATGGGACCCATTGCCTCCCTGCTTGGCATTCAGCATCAAGGGTTGGAATTGGGGGTTAAATCACCATAAATGATTACCGGGCGCGGCACTGCTGCTGCCCACTGCTCCCCTCACTTCCCAGGGGGTGATCAAAGGGATGGGTCAAATGCAGAGTACACATTTCACCACACCTAGTGTGTGTGTGACAATCATCGGTACTTTAACTTTATCTTTCACACACACCTCAGCGCAGTGTTGTCAGCTTGGCGACTTTCCATCTCTTCTTAGTGACTTTCTTTTTTAAAAGTGACTTGCGACAAATCTAGTGACTTTTTTTGGGTGTTTTGGAGACATGAAAAAGCGTATCACTGTAATGTCTTCAACGTAAAGGTGGTGATGCTGTGAGCAGCCTGTCTACTTAATGTCTGCTTACTGAAAACACATTTTCTTGTACTTTTAGGTGCAATGACAAATCAAGTTCTATTCCAGTCAGAGTGGAGAGGAGACAAATAAAAAACTTTGTGCAAAGCTACAACTGTTTCTGCCTTGTTTAATTAACTGTGTGAGAAGTAAATGTTTCATCACTGTCACACTTCAAATAAAAAACAATTTATCGTTCTTGTTAATGAGCCAGTCAATAGATTTGGTTTATTTGATGAGTAAAACTACCGCTGTTTCTGCCTCAGTTAATTAACTGTGCGAGAAGTAAACGTTTTATCACTGTCACACTTCAAATAAAAACAAATTTATTGTTCATGTTAATGAGGGAGTCAATAAATTTGGTTTATTTGTGAAGTTCACAACCCTTTAGTCTTTTTTTAATCAAATTTGATAGTCTAACATTTAACAGGGCTGAACTAAGAACAACTAAAAGTAAGAATCAACAGACAAAAAATAATTTACAGTTCTAATCATAATTTGCTTTTTCAAACTTACTTATTATACCTCCCACTACGTTATTCCTTCCTGCTACAGCGTCCAATGTAATCAATTATACAAATGAGGCAATTATATCATCTATCAACTTCTGGCAACTTCTATAGCTACTTTCCTTACCGAGGAGTTGGCAACACTGGAAGACGAAGAGAAATCAGAAGAGGATGGAGATGTAGATTAGACACAAATTAAAAACACAGAAGCAGAGGATGAGACAGAAAAGCCAGCAGAGAAAAAGTGGAAATGATTTTCATTTCTAATTTCTGCTTAATTAAGACTGGCAATAGGAGGCCACAGTGCATGGAGAGGCGGGTGGGGGTGAGGAAGTCAGTCTTAAAATATAAATCCACGGTAAAACAGGCCAAATCTGTGTTAAAAAAGGCCAAACGCATCATGCAACTGATGTCTCACTTTTGTCATTTTCTGAAACTTGGCAGCCCTATTTTCCTGCTAACATTAGCATGCTAATGTTTTACACGAGCATTTGAACTAATTTTGATCATTTAAACCTAAAATTCATGGATTTGAAGACTGCGAGCATGCTAACTGTTCCAACCAAAACAAGGTAATGTTAGGGCCACAGGTTCACAGCACAGATAGCAGGCCCATCAAAATTACTGCAGGAATTTTCCAGTTTATTTTCACACTTGTTAAAACATTACACAACAATAAAAGATTTATGATGGCCACATTTTAACCTGGAACAGATTGTATTCCAATATAAGGACTAGTTTGAACTTACTGTAATCTAATTACCGTATTTTCCGGACGATAAGGCACACTTAAAATATTTTTTTCCCCTCAAAACTCGACAGTGCACCTTATAACCGGTAGGAGGCCACGGGGAAGACCCAGGACACGTTGGGAAGACTATGTCTCCCGGCTGGCCTGGGAACGCCTCGGGATCCCCCGGGAAGAGCTAGACGAAGTGGCTGGGGAGAGGGAAGTCTGGGTTTCCCTGCTTAGGCTGTTGCCCCCGCGACCCGACCTCGGATAAGCGGAAGATGATGGATGGATGGATGGACATGGTGTAATGATAAGTGTGACCAGTAGATGGCAGGGGCGGCATGGCGTAGTGGGTAGAGCGGCCGTGCCAGAAACCTGAGAGTTGCAGGTTCGCTTCCAACCTATGGACATCAAAGTCGCTGCCGTTGTGTCATTGGGCAGGACACTTCACCCTTTGCCCCCGGTGCCGCTCACACCGGTGAATGAATGATGAATGAATGATTGGTGGTGGTCGGAGGGGCTGTAGGCGCAAACTGGCAGCCACGCTTCCGTCAGTCTACCCCAGGGCAGCTGTGGCTACAGATGTAGCTTACCACCACCAGGTGTGAATGAATGATGGGTTCCCACTTCGCTGTGAGCGCTTTGAGTATATAACAATAGAAAAGCGCGATATAAATCTAATCCATTATTATTATTATTATTATGGCAGTCAAACATAAGAGATACATGTAGACTGCACTATGATTGCAATGTGACTCAAGTAAACAACACCCACATTTATATGTTCCATTGAAAATATAGAACATTACACACAGTGCTGAAAAATCTATCAAAATGTTTTAGTACGACTTTGGTAAGCTATAAAGCCGCACCGCTTGAAGGATTGTCGGCGCATTAAACATACGAGTATTATTATGGTGTGTGTATAAGGTAAGACATTATCTGGTGTTTTGTTTCGCAATATTATGCAAAATACACTTTTCCTACCTTCTGGTATCTGCTGATCTGTATTTGGGATCTGCATAAATCCTGAAAAATTAAGCGTGTCCGCCATTGTAGTCCGTGCTGATTCCGTAGTCGAAAGAGAAAAAGGAGAACCCTATCTTCTTGTTATGGGACATTCATCCTACACTGTTGCCATTTCTAATACCGTATTTTTCGGATTATAAATCGCAGTTTTATTCATAGTTTGGCCGGGGGTGCGACATATACTCTGGAGCGATTTATGTGGGAAATTAACACATTACCGTAAAATATTAAATAATATTATTTATCTCACTCGTGGAAGAGACAAAGAAAATGTCAGCAATCGTCACTCACACGTCAGTAATTGTCACACACACGTCAACCAATAAGAATTCGGCACGGGAGTGTCATGGCAGAAGTGCATTGTGGGTCATGGGATGCTAACTGCTATATGCTACTGCCGTAGCTATTAAAATGGATAATTTCAACGTTGGCGGTAACTTAGAAAAACTGAGAAGGGCTGAACAAAAATGGCAGCGAAAAGGAAATCATGTACTGCAGATTACAAGATGGACGTAGTGAAATATGCAGCACAAAACGACAAGAGGAAGCTGCGCATACCTTTGGAGTTGGCAGAGTTGTTTAGAAGCGACATCGAGGAAGAAGATTTCATGGGATTTATCGTTTAGGAGTGACAGATTGTTTGGTAAACATACAGCATGTTCTATATGTTATAGTTATTTGAATGACTCTTACCATAATATGTTACGTTAACATACCAGGCACCTTCTCAGTTGGTTATTAATGCGTCATATAACGTATACTTATTCAGCCTGTTGTTCACTATTCTTTATTTATTTTAAATTGCCTTTCAAATGTCTATTCTTGGTGTTGGATTTTATCAAATACATTTCCACCAAAAATGCGACTGGTACTCCAGTGCGACTTAAAATGTTTTTTTTCCTTCTTTATAATGCATTTTCGGCCGGTGTGACGTATACTACGGAGCGATTTATAATCCAAAAAATACGGTGTAAAGTTCTTTCTTATATCTGTCAGTAAACTCGCCATGAAAGCGCTAAAACATACCGGTGTAGGGAGTTAACATTATTCACCCGAGCAACTTCAGTTATTAGAGAGTTCTGGTCAGACGTTTTTTCACGGGACACATTTCCGGCCTTGTTGTTGTTTCCGGATGAGGAGATGCTGCTCAGTTATTGATTTAAGTGAAGTCTGAATGTCATTAAAACCTTCCTTGCACGCTACACCACTACAACAAAGATGACGGGGAGAAGAAGCTGTCGAAGTTGAGCCACGTGAATAATACCGCCCACAAAACGGCGCATTTGAACTGTCAGAAAGCGGCTTGAATATGATCTGTAAAACATCATCTATGCAACATTTTGACGAAAGAACCACCATTACATGTTATGTAGACCACAAGGAAGTGTTTTCCATTTTTTTTTTAAATATATACTGTATACCGTATTTCCTTGAATTGCCGCAGGGCATATAGTATGCACCTGCCTTGAATTACTGCTGGGTCAAACTCGCTTCCCAAAATAATTAGCGCATGCTTAGTATTACCGCCTGGTCAAACTCGTGACGTCACGAGTGACACTTCCCCTGTCATCATTTTTAAAATGGAGGAGGCTGATTTCAATATCGGTAATTTGAAATCGCATAAAGGGAAGAAGATTAAGCGCTATTCAGTAGGATTTAAGGTCCAAGCTTACATCACACTCTAATTTTTACTGCTTACCTTTGGTAAGTGCTGGAGTGAGAAGAGGTTTTAAAATAATTAGCGCATGCTTACTTTTACCGCATGACTTTGGTAAGCGCAGGAGTGAGAAGAGGTTTTAAATTAATTAGCGCCCCGGTGGCAATTCAAGGACATACGGTATATGTAATATAATAATATGACTCCTTTAATGTGGCCTATAATCCTTATATATGAAAAAAGATCGAAAATAGACCGTTAATCGTTAGTGCGCCTTATAATCCGGTGTGCCCTATGGTCCGGAAAATACAATAGCTGAAATGCAACACCTGCAACGAGTCTCACTGACCTGCTGGCTGAGCTGCGGGAATGTTCGGCTCAGGTACGGGAAGGATGGATCATCGACGATGTGCCAGTGGAAGACATTAAACTTGTTCATTGCCATCGTTTCCTGACGTTACAGGTCAAAGGGCCTTAGAACCGTCAAAAGTTAGTCTAGTTAGAACTGGACTGGGTTAAGTCACGTACCAGGTTGGCCAAAATGACCTTGATGGGTAGAAAGTGTCGAGAGGTGTCCAGCAGGACGCCTCGATGCGCAAATCTGGGGAAGTCTCTGATGGATGTTAAATTGACACTTTTCTGAAATGGACAAAGCAACGTCGAAACTTGTGTTGCATGAAAACAAGCAGAATTATGATGATGATAAAACTGACTACTCACTGCACTAAATTCATCTTCATACACCAACTGGCTGAACGTTTCCAGGCCTGAGGAAATGAGACAGAATGAGGATCATGTCATGAGAAACAGCAACAAAATTCATTTAAGAGAGTAGTCAATCAATCAATCAATCAATGTTTATTTACTGTATATAGCCCTAAATCACAAGTGTCTCAAAGGGCTGCACAAGCCACAACGGTATCCGCGGTACAGAGCCCACATAAGGGCAAGGAAAAACTCACCCCAGTGGGACGTCGATGTGAATGACTATGAGAAACCTTGGAGCAAACCCCCCCTATCTAAGGGGAGGTTTCCATAACTCTAGTTATGAAAAAAAATGCCAACATGACAGTGCCATATTTATTCGTGAAGTCACAAAGTGCTTTATCTTTTTTTAACATGCCTCAAAACAGCAGCTTGGAATTTGGGACATGTATGAGGAGGTTGAGGTGGGCGGGGTTTGGTAGGGGGTAGCAAGGAGTGTATATTGTAGCGTCCCGAAAGAGTTAGTGCTGCAAGGGCTTCTGGGTATTTGTTCTGTTGTGTTATGGTGCAGATGTTCCCCCGAAATGTGTTTGTCATTCTTGTTTGGTGTGGGTTCACAGTGTGGCGCATATTTGTAACAGTGTTAAAGTTGTTTATACGGCCACCCTCAGTGTGACCTGTAGTCGTGTACTGACAGCTTCAAAAAACTAATAAGTACTACATCAAATTCAATGTCTTAAAGGTGTCTTTATCATGTATTAATGGTAGACTGATGAATGGAATAGACATCGCTGTGACAACAAATAAAAAAATGAAACTGATGTACCATGGAGTGCTCCCCAAACTTTGGGTGCCTTAAGGAGAGCAAAGGGTTGATCCACCAGCAGTTCATCTGCAGAAACAAAAACAAGTTTCACTTCCGTGACATCATCATGGGACTTGTTGCAATTATTGTATCAAAGTCGAAAGTCTTAAACACTCAGCTTTAGATTTACCACTGTAATTAGGGCTAGGCAATAAAACAATATCAATATACATCAAACCTGGGCAAATTAAGGCCCAGGGGCCACATGCGGCCCGTTAAGCTTTTCAATCTGGCCCGCCGGACATTCACAAATATTTTTTTTAGATCTTTAAGATTGAAAGTGTAGCTGCAATCATGATGTACAGTGATTTTTTTAAATACCCATAAGTCTTGAACTGTACAACGTGTTTCAATGGTTGGACTCTGCGCTTTTGCATGATATTTTAGTGACTAGTGTTGTCCTGATACTAGGGGTGTAACGGTAAGTGTATTGGTATTGAACCGTTTCGGTACGGGGGTTTCGGTTCGGTTCGAAAGTGTGCCGAACGAGTTTCCACACAGACATATTAAGTAGCGTACCCCACGTTGTGTAAACAATGCACACCGAGGCACAACACACATCATGCTAGCAGCGACCGGGCTAAGATAGACTGACCATACCTCCTCTTTTCACCGGATATGTCCTCTTTTGCGGGGCTGTCCGGGTGGAGTTTCTTAAATGCCTCAAATGTCTGGTATTTTAAGTTAGGGTTGCGTGTATTTTCAATGTACGTTCAGGGTTAAGAAGGGGTTAAAAACAAAACAAATTGTGCACGCAGCAGCATTTGTGAGGGCGGGGCAGAGACAGAGAGAGCGAGAGAGATATGATAAACGTGCAAGTGCTGTCGCCAGGCTCTACTTTTTACCCATTGATTTATCAGATAAAAATGTTTTACTATCTATAGCAGGGGTGTCAAAAGTGTGCCCCGGAAGCCATTTGCGGCCACAGCTAATGTTTTAAAGGCCCACGGCACATTCTAAAAATACTATTAAAATAAACAAAAACATAAACAAAAGTGAAATAAAAAAGCTTAAAGGCTACATGTAATTTAGAAAAAGTTGCAACGTCGACTAATAAAACAAAGCTGTTTTTTTTTCTTTCAAACTGTCATTGCTCAAAACATAATATTGAATCAAAATCAATGTTATTATGAATTATTGACCTATCCAAGGTTCCCATTACTTCACATCAAATATTCCGCTAAGAAAAATATTTTTGTTGGAAGATTTTGCAAATTTGGTAAATAACCAAGCCATTTTGTTGTTTTCTTACTGTACCGAAAATGAACCGAACCGTGACCTCTGAACCAAGGTACGTACCGAAACCGAAATTTTTGTGTACCATTACACCCCTACCTGATACCAATATTATTTTGATACTTTTCGTTACTTTTCTAAATAAAGACCAGAAAAAATTGCATTATTGGCTTTATTTTAACAAATAATCTTAGGGTGTGGCGGACCGGTACTTTTCAGAGGCGGTATGGTACCAAATATGATTAATTGATAACGTGGCACTATACTAATACCCGTAAACCGTACAACACTACAAGTGACTATGGTAATATACATCACAGCAAGTCAGACGAGGCACCGAGCACTGTGGGTGGGGAGCGTTTCCACAGAATGTTTCCAGAGCGGCCAGCCTGAAATGTGGGTGTCAGGGACAGACATGAAAGGAGATTTTTACAAGAAAGTTCTAAAGCTTAGTGATATATCAAATAAGTCAGATTGTAGATGTTTTTTGTTTTTTTACCTTTCACGTTCATATTTCGCTGTGTTGGTTGCATTTGGCTTGATTGTAAAATACGTCGATTGAGAGCGGGTGTGACGTTCACATGTTCTCAATATTCAGGGTTTTATCCCTCATAGAAAACATTAAAATTCCATTCTGTTTTTAAGGCGGTCTGTCATAACATTTTTAGCATTCAATCAGACTTTATTGTGAGGTTTTGTATTAGTTTTCCTAAAAATAGATATACCGGCCCCAGACAAATTTTTTTCTAAAAATTTGGCCCCTGAGTCAAAATAATTGCCTGGGCCTGATATACATCATATATATTGACACTCGTTTTGTCCCGATACCAATATTTTGGTACCGGTACCAAAATGTATTTCGATACTTTTCTAAATAATGGGTACTACAGAAAATGGCATTATTGCCTTTATTTTAACAAAAAATCTTAGGGTACATTAAACATGTTTCTCATTGTAAGTTTGTCCTTCAATAAAATAGTGAACATACAAGACAACTTGTCTTTTAGTAGTAAGTAAGCAAACAAAGGCTCCTAATTTAGTCTGCTGATATATGCAGTAACATATTGTGTCATTTTCCATTCTATTATTTTGTCAACATTATTAAGGACAAGTGGTAGAAAACAAATTATTAATCTACTTCTTACTGTTAGTATGCAATAATCAATTATTCTGTCTGATACTATTTTATATTTTATTTAATTTTATTTTAGCTCTATAATTTTTAACCTCTAAAGCACTATGGTCCAATTTTTAAATTGTTGTAAACATGCTATATGAATAAAGTTGCCTTGACTTTATATTAGAATTGGATGATATCACAAAACGAGGCCGGTACTTTTTAAGAGGCGGTATAGTACCGAATATGATTTATTAGTATCACGGTACTCTACTAATACTGTACAACCCTAATACACACATAACAAATATCAACAAAAAAAGACAGATATTATTTTCTTCTAAGTCGGGAGAAACCGGCAGTTGCAAAGCAAGGTTGGTTGCATAAACAAAGGCACTCGCTCTCTGGTAACCGAGCAACGCAGGAAGTGATCACTGATCAGTGGGAGTGACACGCTGACAGCCAATCGGGTAACAGTATCAACAGTCATTTTGGTTGCGCCATCTTGTTGTCTCGCAGATGATTCTTTGCATGTTGCATGTAATAAGAGAGTAAAAATTAAGAAATTGTGGATAAATGTAGAAAAATCACCTCGATAATATAGCAGTTTTTATTGTATTTTTTCCCCCCAAAAGGGGCCGTAGTCATACAAAACCACCTTAGCTGCGCTCACCCTGTAGAGCGCAGCTGTGACTTCCTGGCAATAAACCTGCAGAAAATACTTATTTTCAGATTTCTCTGTTTACTTTTACACACTATTTTGTTACACTTTATTAAACATTTCTTTCATATTCCTTATTTTTACACCTTCATTGTAAGAGGTGATTTTTCTATTTTGTTTAAATTGCGTGTAATTTTCCATGCTTGGGTTGACATTTCCTTTCTGCCTTGATATTTGAGGGGATTATAATCAAGGAAAAGTTACATTTGAAATAACAATGTTTACATTTTATATATTTTTGTTTTTATATTTTTCTCTCCTGTTCCCTATTTTCAACAAGTCATTGAAAAATATATAAGTTAAAGTTAAAGTACCAATGACAGTCATATACACTAGGTGTGGTGAAATTTGTCCTCTGTATTTTGCATTGACTTTTTCCTGGACACCCCTGCTTCTTTCACCAAGACAATGCGAAGCCACATTCAGCACGTGTTACAACAGTGTGGCTTCGTAAAAAAAGAGTGCGGGCACTTTCCTGGCCCGCCTGCAGTCCAGACCTGTCTCCCATCGAAAATGTGTGGCACATTACGAAGCGTAAAATATGACAGCGGAGACCCTGGACTGTAGAACGACTGAAGCTCTACGTAAAACAAGAATGGGAAAGAATTCCACTTTCAAAGCTTCAACAATTAGTTTCCTCAGTTCCCAAACGTTTATTGAGTGTTGTTAAAAGAAAAGGTGATGAAACACAGTGGTGAACATGCCCTTTCCCAACTACTTTGGCACGTGTTGCAGCCATGAAATTCTAAGTTAATTATTATTTGCAAAAAAAAAATACAGTTTATGAGTTTGAACATCAAATATCTTGTCTTTGTAGTGCATAGGGACGGCATAGGGACGGCATAGCCGGCGTGGCGCAGTGGCCGTGCACAACCCGAAAGTCCCTGGTTCAATCCCCACCTAGTACCAACCTCGTCACATCCATTGTGTCCTGAGCAAGACAATTCACCCTTGCTCCTGATGGGTGCTGGTTAGCGCCTTGCATGGCAAGTCCCTCCATCAGTGTGTGAATGTGCGTGTGAATGGGTAAATGTGGAAGTAATGTTAAAGCGCTTTGAGTACCTTGAAGGTAGAAAAGCGCTATACAATAACAACCCATTTATCATTTATTTATTTATCATTCAATTGAATATGGGTTGAAAAGGATTTGCCAATCATTGTATTCCGTTTATATTTACATCCAACACAATTTCCCAACTCACATGGAAACGGGGTTTGTAGACGGAATAGAAATTGAAAGAGTAAATTAAACCAAATTTGTAGGTATAATGATTGATTATGAATTCAACTGGAAATCTCACGTAAAAAGATATTGGGGATGCATGTCTTATCTGATTTCACTGCGTAAAAAGACACATAAAAGTGCGTTAACGCCAACACTGCGTTGTATCGATTGAGTTTAGATTATTTTGAACATACAGTACAATACATCACACATAATTTCATATCATTTCTCTTTACATCATGTCCGAAAAGGACAATTCAGGATGTCTCGTAGAAAATGGACACCCTTGCACTACATAACAGAAAGAGACTGGTGACACTTAACTTAATTACGTGTGTATTTCCCCTTTAAACATTCACTAGGTCAATGATACGATACAGCTATTACATGAGAAGACAGCACAGCACGGTCATAACTTGAAGGAAAGCGGAGATAAACTTACAGGACTCGTCTGCTGTCACGCTGGGGTACTGTTCACAGCCTGGCTCCGGGTCTGTGATCAACACCTGCAGGCCCAGCAGACCGGCAGGGTCCGTCCACCCGTCTTTGCTCGGCCACGTCTTTTTAACGCCGTTGAAAATGTACTCGTAATACCTGAAGAAACAAAAACACACAAGTGTCATCATGTGACTCCTTGATGTTGCAAGGGCCCGGGTGTGAATGTAGAGCGGGTTAATCAGTAACTGGAGGGTTCCTGGTTTGAATCCCGCTCCCACCGTCCCATGAACTACTTCCTGTTGGGGAAGGTCTCTTCACCCACACATGGATGCTTGGTAGGACAACATGCTCAGACCAAGCGATACACATTTCTGTCGAGGGATTAAAAAAGGGGAGGAACAGGGGCGCCCCTTCCTATATGCAGATCACATGATCCATGTTGCCGCTATGAAGCCGCACCACTTGATATGCTTCAACATAGGAGTATTATTATGGTGTGTGTATAAAGTAAGACATATTATCTGGCGTTTTGTTTCGCAATTATATTTCCTTACCATCTGTTACCTGCTGATCTGTATTCGGGATCTGGATAAGTCCTGAAAAATTTCACGTCCCCACCTTTGTAGTACGTGGCGACAGGCACGAACTACAAAGGCAAAGACTACAAATGACAGGCAAAATTTGTAAACAATGTGCAGTTACCTTTCCACTTCCTCTAAAGCAGACCTGGGCAAAGTAAGACCCCGGGGCCACATGCGGCCCGTTAAGATTTTCAATCTGGTTCACCAAACATTCCCAAATATTTTTTGGGGATCTTTAAGATGAAAAGTGTAGCTGCCTTTATGATGTGTAGTGATGTTTTCGGATTACTGTAAGTCTTCAACTACACAAAGTATTTCAATGGTTGGAATCTGCACTAATGGATGATATACCAGTTACGATAGTGATGTAATTAGTTACTATGGTCATCTAATTAGTTACTATGGTCATCTACGTCAGTGGTCCCCATCCATTTTGTAGCTGCGGACCGGTCAACGCTTGATAATTTGTCTTGCGGCCCGGCGGGGGGATTTTAATTGTTTTTTTGTCATGAAAAAGGGAGTTTTTTTGGGTTGGTGCACTAATTGTAAGAGTATCTTGTGATTTTTAAGTTGATTTAATAAAAAAAATATTTTTAAATTTCTGCGGCCAGGTACCAATCGAGCCGCGGCCTGGTGGTTGGTGACCACTCATCCACATCACAGCAGCTCAGACGAGGCACCAAGCAGTGTGGGCGGGAAGCGTTTCCACAGATGCGGAAGGAGACTTTCACAACAAAGTTCTAAAGCTTAGTGATACATAGAATAGAATAGAATAGAATGTACTTTATTGATCCCTAGGGGGAATTCAGCAATTATCAAATATATCAGATTGTAGGTGGGTTTATTTTGTACCCTTTGCGTTCATATTTCACTGTTTGTTGCGTTTCACTTGATTGTAAAATATGTCGATCGAAAGCGGGTGTGACGTTCATATTTTGTCAATATTCCGTGTTTTATCGTTCATAGAAAAATGTAATGTTTTTAAGGCGGTCTGTCATAACGTTTTTAGCATTCAATCAGACATTATTGTGAGGTTTTGTATTAGTGTTCCTAAAAATAGGACCATAACACACATTATACAGCAGATTGTTACAGTTTTTATGTGTGTGTGTGTACGCGTGTGTGTATATATATATATATATATATATATATATATATATATATATATACCTTAATTGGATCATCCAGAGAATAGTGCTTGATACCTTGGTAGAGCGCAATATGTATGTGTGGGAAAAATCACAAGACTACTTCATCTCTACAGAACTGTTTCATGAGGGGTTCCCTCAATCATCAGGAGATTTTAATGGAAGCATCAAAAGAGAAACTGTTTGGTATATATCACCCAGGCCTGTCATCACTCAACAAGCGCAGTGAAATCATATTAGCATGCCGTCACAGACGGAAACACCTCTTAGGTAACACATGAGCCAATCACCACGCCCCTACGCCTGCCTGTACCCACCCACTCTGTGCCATATATATAAACCATTGTATGTAAATGCTTCCATTAAAATCTCCAGACAATTGAGGGAACCCTTCATGACACAGTTCTGTAGAGATGAAATAGTCTTGTGATTTTACCCACACATACATACATACATACATACATATATATATATATTTATATATATATATATATATATACTGTATATGTATGTATATATATATATATATATATACACATCGATAGATAGAAATACCGTCCTCCAGACACATTTTTTTTTCTCTAAATGTGGGCCCCGAGTCAAAATAATTGCCCAGCCCGGCTCTAAAGCATTAGCAGTGGCGCTAAAAGCTAAAGAAAAAAAAAAATAAAAAAAATAAATACATAAATGAAAAGGTTGGCCCATCTTACCTCCTGTACGCATTCTGTAGGAGGTTACAGCTCGGCCCCGCCGACGACAGTTTGGCATCAAAGATTTGGAAAGTGTCCCTGGCCAACTTTAAAGACACCGACGAGATCTGCACCTTCTGCGGCAGCGGCCACAGCGAGCCGAACATGGAGGTCTGTTGGGCGACTTCCTCGAAGCCGTCGTGGGAGTAGTCAGCCTGCCGACCCCAGCAGGAGGACAAGACCACCAGCAGGACGACGGCTTTGGAGGCAGCAGCGGGCATGTTTCCGTCAAATGCAGCCTTCAAGTCATGTGAGGCACACAACGCGCAGGGGGGCGGGGACTTGCGCCACAGCAGGACGTAAGTTTGCGGAAGTAAATAGAAAAAAATTAAAGGGGACGATGTCTATTTTCATTTCTTACTCTTACTGTACTTTCTTTTCACCACGCTATGTGCATACGATAATTAGGGTATTTTTAGGTGTGTAAAATACAAAACTTATTGTGACATGCTTACATCTTGTCCTAGCCATACAGCCCAGCACCCGGCCAAATGTTTTTAACCCAATGCGACCACCTGAGTCAAAAAAATTGGGGACACCTGATCTAGGGTGTGTGGCCCTGCGATGAGATGGCGACTTGTCCAGGGTGTACCCCGCCTTCCGCCCGATTGTAGCTGAGATAGGCGCCTGCGCCCCCCGCGACCCCAAAAAGGGAATAAGCGGTAGGAAATGGATGGATGGATGATCTAGGGTGTTATTTTAACTCAAATGGTGTTAAAATCAACACTTTTCCTGAGTTTATATAATCCGGCCAGCCAGCGTCCAAAATCCGGCCCGCGGGAAGTCCCAAATTATTATTATTTTTTAAAATAATAATTATTTTTGAAATCTGTCCTTTCTAATCCATTGTCTACCCCTTTTTACTCTGTGTCTCCTCACCGCTCAAGCAAATCATATTGTCTAAAAATGCATTTTCCCATCAATAACATGACTTTATCGCGCTTGAAAAAATAAAATAAAAATAAAAAAATATATATATACACACACACACACACACATTTTCTACAGCTTTTTACCTTTGGGGTCGCGGGGGGCACTGGTGCCTATCTCAGCTGCAATCGGGCGGAAGGTGGTGTACACACTGGACAAGTCGCCACCTCATTACAGGGCACATACATATATATATATATCATATACATATATATACATATATAAATACATTCATTTATATATATATATGTATATATATATATACATACATACACATATACATACATATATATATACACATACATATATATACATACATACACATATACATACATATATATACACACATACATATATATACATACATATACTGTACATACATACATAGATACACACATACATATATATATACATACATACATATATACATGCATACATATACATACATACATATACATATATATACATACATACATACATACATACATACATACATACATATATTACAGGCCAAACATTTGGACACATCTTCTCATTTAAATGCATTTTCTTTATTTTCATGACTATTTACATTGGAAATGACCACTGAAGGCATCAAAACTATGACACCAGTGAAGTAAAAACCATTTCAGGTGACTACGTCTTTAAGCTCATCGAGAGAATGCCAAGAGTGTGCAAAGCAGTAATCAGAGCAAAGGGTGGCTATTTTGAAGAAACTAGAATATAAAACATACTTTCAGTTATTTAACCTGTTTTTGTTAAGGACATAACTCCACGTGTTCATTCATAGTTTAGATGCCTTCAGTGACATTCCACAATTTAAATAGTCATGAAAATAAAAGCAAACACATCAATGAATCAATCAATCAATCAATCAATCAATGTTTATTTATATAGCCCTAATCCCAAGTGTCTCAAAGGGCTGCACAAACCACAACAACATCCTCGGTACAGAGCCCAAAGTGTGTCCAAACTTTTGGCCTGTACTGTATATATACAACCTGGTCCCCGGCCAAATTTGTTTAACCCAATGCGGCCCCATAGTCAAAAAGTTTGGGGATCCCTGGTTTACAGCAATGTTTGGTATTTAACTTATCAAATACAAAATTCTTGATTTGCCCACTAGATGCCACTCTTCTCTCATAGTTTCAGCGTTTGCCCATTGTACTGTTTGTAATGCAACCTTTTGTGTGTTTTCTATTGTCTCTCTTCAAATCCAGATGTTTATTCTAAAGGCATAGAAGTATTCCTCCTAATTTATTTTTAATAGATTCAAGTAGCACAGTATAGCCTATTTTACATGTAATGTGTGGGACACAACCATCAGTATAATGCAGTGCAGGTCTAAATTACTGCCAAAAATGATCAGTACGGTATTATTTCCTAGGAGCAAAGTATGACTATCATTATAAAGACATCTCCTGCAGCATTTGGGCGGAAGGCGGGGTACACCCTGGACAAGTTGCCACCTCATCACAGGGCCAACATAGATGGACAGACAACATTCACACTCACATTCAAACACTAGGGCCAATTTACTGTTGCCAATCAACCTATCCCCAGGTGCATGTTTTTTTGGAGGTGGGAGGAAGCCGGAGTACCCGGAGGTAACCCACGCAGTCATGGGTAGAACATGCAAAGTCCACACAGAAAGATCCCTAGACACAGAGAGTAACAAATGGTAGAAAATAAATTGGAAAAGACAGATTTTTAAAAATTATAATAAAAAAAAAATAATAATAATAATTTTAAACGTGGGACTTCCCTCGGGCTGGATTTTGGACTTTGGCGGGCTGTACGCGGCCCGTTGGCCGTAGTTTGGGGACCCTTGGTGTAACGCATAATATATTTCCACTTGTTTCTCTACAGCACGTCCGAAAAGGAGTAGGAAGAACCAGAGCTTATTTAATCTTACCACTTTTCACATCCTGGCTGTTGTATCCCATTTCCTTTTTCTCTGTTAGTAACATCCATCCATCCACTTTCTACCACTTGTCCCTTTAGGGGTTTTGCGGGGTGCTGGAGCCTATCTCAGCAGAATTCGGGCGGAAGGCGGGGCACACCCTGGACAAGTCGCCACCTCATCGCAGGGCCCACACAGATATTCTGACAACAATTTAGTGTTGCCAATCAACCTATCCCCAGGTGCATGTCTTTGGAGGTGGGCGAACATGCAAACTCCACACAGATAGATTCCGAGCCCAGGATCGAACACAGAACTTTAGTATTGTGAAGCACATGCAATGACCCCTTTTTTCCCCTGTGCTGCCAGTGAATAAACAAATAAGTTGCGATGCATCTAAAAATCGATTGTTTCCCCCACATTTTGTTCGGCTTTTTTATTTGTTTTATTGAACATTCTATATCAAATTCCGTTAAAAACATTTTATATATGGAATCCTAACTAATTTCAGTGAAAAAAATGAGAACTGAAATCATGACAATTGATTAATTTTCTTAGCCATCCATCCATTTTCTACTGCTTGCCCCTTTGGAGGTCGCGGGGGGTCGCTGGAGCCTATCTCAGCTACATTTGGGCGGTAGGCAGGGTACACCCTGGACAAGTCGCCACCTCATCACAGATTTTCTGAGCCTCCACCACAAATCAGTCAAGCCGTCCCTGTCTGTGGTTATAATAATCCATCATTTTAATGAGTATATATTTTCCTAAATAAACACTATCAGGTGCTGTATAGTACTGTGTGTTCTCTCAAGTCAAGTTTGGCTTGCTCTTGAAACACAAACATCAGCTCATCAGTTCCCAGAGGAAACCGGAAGTGATGGATTTGGAAAACAATATACAAGACTTGCAAATAATGAGGCTGAAGTGTGTGTGTGAGTGTGTTCTTGTATTGGTACTTTTCTTGAGACATCAACAAGGAAAATAACCTTCCACATGAGGACCGGTGAACAAGTTATGACATAAATCATGGTCCCAATACGGAAAACCATTGAATCTAATAGAGAATGTCTCATTTGCACCCTTTTGGTGAAATCTATCAAAATTACGGTGGTCCCAAAAAGGAGGGATTTTTCAAATTGACTGTGTGTCGGTTATAAAAGTGCACCCCCTCTGCCAACATATAAAATAACAAGTGAGTGTAAGAAATTTAAAATTTGCCACCTTTGGCCAAAATTCATTAAAAAAAAAAAAAAATGTACGTATATAGAGACATACTGTAATAAGTTGAAGTAAATATTGAAGATTAAAAACCAATTACAAACAACAACAAGAAAAAAATAATAATTAACAAAAAGCAGTCTTTTTTTCCACATCTTTTTTCTAATAAAATTGGGAACAATTCCTCATATTCTGTTTCTGTAATATTGTAATATTTTCTCGTAAAATGATTAGTTTTTAATGCAAAATGGTGATATTTGTCATATAAAATTCCGACTTTTATCACAATATTGCCAATTTTTTTTGTTGTTCTTGTAAAACACTGACATTTTTAGAGTAAAATGATTAAAAAATAGAAACCTCATTTGCACCCCTGGTGGTGAAATCTGTTAAAATTAGGGTGGTCCCAAAAAGGAGAGATTTTTCTAAATGACTCTGTGTCGGTTTTAAACGTGCTACCCCTCTGGCCAACATAACAGAGTTTGTTGCTGATCTAGTGACGCACGCCGATAATATAATTATAATGGGGGACTTTAATATCCATATGAATACCCCATTGGACCCACCGTGCGTGGCGCTCCAGACTATAATTGATAGCTGTGGTCTTACACAAATAATAAATGAACCGACGCATCGCAGCGGTAATACGATAGACCTAGTGCTTGTCAGAGGTATCACCGTCTCAAAAGTTATGATACTCCCGTATACTAAAGTAATGTCCGATCATTACCTTATAAAATTCGAAGTTCAGACTCATGTTTGGCAAGCTAATAATAATAATAACTGCTATAGCAGCCGCAACATTAATGCTGCCACAACGACGACTCTTGCGGACCTACTGCCCTCGGTAATGGCACCGTTCCCAAAGTATGTGGGCTCTATTGATAACCTCACTAACAACTTTAACAACGCCCTGCGCGAAACCATTGATAGTATAGCACCGCTGAAGTTAAAAAAGGCTCCAAAAAGGCGTACGCCATGGTTTACTGAAGAAACTAGAGCTCAGAAATTATTATGTAGAAAGCTGGAACGCAAATGGCGCACGACTAAACTTGAGGTGCACCATCAAGCATGGAGTGATAGTTTAATAACTTATAAACGCATGCTTACCTTAGCTAAAACTAATTATTACTCAAATCTCATCCGCATTAATAAAAACGATCCAAAATTTTTGTTTAGTACAGTAGCATCGCTAACCCAACAAGGGACTCCTTCCAGTAGCTCCATCCATTCGGCAGATGACTTTATGAAGTTCTTTAATAAGAAAATTGAACTTATTAGAAAGGAGATTAAAGACAATGCGTCCCAGCTACAACGGGGTTATAGTAACACAGATACGATTGTATATACGGCGGATACTGCAAATATCCAAAATAGTTTCTCTCGTTTTGATGAAATAACATTAGAAGGATTGTTACAACGTGTAAATGGAATAAAACAAACAACATGTTTACTTGACCCACTTCCTGGGAAACTTATCAAGGAGCTTTTTGTATTATTAGGTCCATCAGTGCTAAATATTATAAACTTATCACTTTCCTCGGGCACTGTTCCCGTTGCATTCAAAAAAGCGGTTATTCATCCTCTCCTTAAAAGACCTAACCTCGATCCAGACCTCATGGTAAACTACCGACCGGTGTCTCACCTTCCCTTTATTTCGAAAATCCTCGAAAAAATTGTTGCAGAGCAGCTAAATGAGCACTTAGCGTTTAACAATCTATGTGAAACCTTTCAATCCGGTTTCAGGGCAAATCACTCGACTGAGACAGCCCTCGCAAAACTGACTAATGATCTATTGCTAACGATGGACTCTGATGCGTCATCTATGTTGCTGCTCCTCGATCTTAGCGCTGCTTTCGATACCGTCGATCATAATATTTTATTAGAGCGTATCAAAATACGAATTGGTATTTCAGACTCAGCCCTGTCATGGTTTAACTCTTATCTTACTGATAGGATGCAGTGCGTCTGCTATAACAGTGTGACCTCGGACTATGTTAAGGTAACGTGTGGAGTTCCCCAGGGTTCGGTCCTTGGCCCTGTACTCTTCAGCATCTACATGCTGCCGCTAGGTGACGTCATACGCAAATACGGTATTAGCTTTCACTGTTATGCTGATGACACCCAACTTTACATGCCCCTAAAGCTGACCAACACGCCGGACTGTAGTCAGTTGGAAGCGTGTCTTAATGAAATTAAACAATGGATGTCCGCTAACTTTTTGCAATTTAATGCCAAAAAAACGGAAATGCTGATTATCGGTCCTGCTAGACACCGACCTCTATTTAATAATACAACTTTAACATTTGACAACCAAATAATAAAACAAGGTGACTCTGTAAAAAATCTGGGTATTATCTTCGACCCAACTCTCTCCTTTGAGTCACACATTAAAAGCGTTACTAAAACGGCCTTCTTTCATCTCCGTAATATCGCTAAAATTCGCTCCATTTTGTCCACTAAAGACGCCGAGATCATTATCCATGCGTTTGTTACGTCTCGTCTCGATTACTGTAACGTATTATTTTCGGGTCTCCCAATGTCTAGCATTAAAAGATTACAGTTGGTACAAAATGCGGCTGCTAGACTTTTGACAAGAACAAGAAAGTTTGATCATATTACGCCTGTACTGGCTCACCTGCACTGGCTTCCTGTGCACTTAAGATGTGACTTTAAGGTTTTATTACTTACGTATAAAATACTACACGGTCTAGCTCCAGCCTATCTTGCCGATTGTATTGTACCGTATGTCCCGGCAAGAAATCTGCGTTCAAAAGACTCCGGCTTATTAGTGATTCCTAGAGCTCAAAAAAAGTCTGCGGGCTATAGAGCGTTTTCCGTTCGGGCTCCAGTACTCTGGAATGCCCTCCCGGTAACAGTTCGAGATGCTACCTCAGTAGAAGCATTTAAGTCTCATCTTAAAACTCATCTGTATACTCTAGCCTTTAAATAGACCTCCTTTTTAGACCAGTTGATCTGCCGCTTCTTTTCTTTCTCCTATGTCCCCCCCTCCCTTGTGGAGGGGGTCCGGTCCGATGACCATGGATGAAGTACTGACTGTCCAGAGTCGAGACCCAGGATGGACCGCTCGTCGGGACCCAGGATGGACCGCTCGCCTGTATCGGTTGGGGACATCTCTACGCTGCTGATCCGCTTGAGATGGTTTCCTGTGGACGGGACTCTCACTGCTGTCTTGGAGCCACTATGGATTGAACTTTCACAGTATCATGTTAGACCCGCTCGACATCCATTGCTTTCGGTCCCCTAGAGGGGGGGGGTTGCCCACATCTGAGGTCCTCTCCAAGGTTTCTCATAGTCAGCATTGTCGCTGGCGTCCCACTGAATGTGAATTCTCCCTGCCCACTGGGTGTGAGTTTTCCTTGCCCTTTTGTGGGTTCTTCCGAGGATGTTGTAGTCGTAATGATTTGTGCAGTCCTTTGAGACATTTGTGATTTGGGGCTATATAAATAAACATTGATTGATTGATTGATGTAATTACAAGTGTGTGTAAGACATTTAATTGCAACCCCTTGGCCAAAATTAATAAAAAAAAAAAATATATATATATATATATATATATAAATACATATGTATATATACGTATATAGAGACATACTGTAATAACTTGAAGTAAATAAAGAAGATTAAAAACCAATAACAAACAACAACAACAAAAAAATAATTAACTAAAAGCACTCTTTTTTTCCATAACTTTTTTCTAATAAAATTGAGAACAATTTCTCATATTCTTTTTGTTTCTCTAATATTGCAATCTTTTCTCGTAAAATTATTACTTTTTAATGCAAAATGGTGACATTTTTCATATAAAATTCCGACTTTTATCACAATATTGCCAATTTTTTTTTGTTCTTAAAACTGTGACATTTTTAGAGTAAAATGATTAAAAAATAGAAACCTCATTTGCACCCCTGGTGTTGAAATCTGTCAAAATTAGGGTGGTCCCAAAAAGGAGAGATTTTTCAAAATGACTGTGTCGGAGAGGGAAGTCTGGGCTTCCCTGCTTAGGCTGCTGCCCCCACGACCCAACCTCAGATAAGCAGAAGAAGATGGATGGATGGAAAATAAATATGTATATAGAGACATACTGAAGTAAATAATGAAGCTTAAAAACAAATTACAAAAAAAATAATTAAATATTAACTAATATCTTACCTTTTTATATTTGCATAGTATGTATCCAATATTAATGTTGTAAATACAAATATTTATATATCTAGAAAGGGTGGTCCTAAAGAGGTAGGCATTTTTTGGAGTGTCTCAAGAAGGTATAAAATACAAAAATTTGTGTTTGCATGTGTGTGTGTGTGTGTGTGAGTGAGTGTGTGCGCCAAGCATTTTGCAAACCAACACCCCCCCCCCTCCACTCCAGCTCGCACTTCATTTGCTCCGCGAGGTGACGGCTCCTCCCTCCTCCCCTCCCCGCTGAACAGACACACACAAACGGTCACCACAAGAACGGAGGCACCGGCGGCTCAGTCAGTCAGTCAGTCGGTCAGTCAGTCAGTCAAAGTCAGACAGAAAAGAAGAAGCAGAAACGTAGCCTGCTGCGGAGACTCATCACCAGCGTAACCGATCAAAGCCCGTCTTCTACCGGCCTCCATAAGGCACACACACGCACCGACAGTCGGATCGCGGATTCTTCTGCTCTGCTGCCGGGAGAAGCGCTCAGAGCGAGGCGGCATCGTGGCTCTCCCACCACGGGCATGTCTGAGGGATTCCACGGGCGAGGTTGAACTCCTGCTTTCCCCCAAAGAGGTGAGCTCTTTTCATTGTTCATCACACACACTCAGCCTATCAACTACATCATTAAATACCCCCCACCTCAAAAAAAGCGTTCTGGAAACTTGAGAACAAAATATTGTGTACTTGTGCATCAATACTTCTCCATTATTATGCATGCACTAACAAATATACACAAATAACAATCCAGTTGCATGGAGTTAGTGCAGTTGAGGATGTTTACATACACTACTTTCAGCATGTATACTTACACACTTATACACTAGGTTAGTGGTTCACTATTATTTTATGTCACGCCCCCCCAGGGGGACAGGATATTTTTCACGCCCCACGCTGAAGTAATGTTTATTTTTCTTCTACGCATGTGTCAAGATAGTTATTTTAATAACACTAAGGATGATATTAGGCTCATGGCTCTCACGCCCCCCCAGGCCATTTAAGAAGCACTGCATTAAAAGGGGCTGTTTAAAATTTGCTCGCAGATGCATTTTTAAACAGGACAGAAATGTTCCACGCCCTGCCTAAAGTGAATGTTTATTTATTTATCCATCTGCATGTACGCAATATTGCCTCTCACGCCCCCTCACCCCCACACACACACCCACACAAATCCTCCGCCAGGACACAATATTGTGTACTTGTGCATCAATACTTCTACATTATTATGCATGCACTAACAAATATACACAAATAACAATCCAGTTGCATGGAGTTAGTGCAGTTGAGGATGTTTACATACACTACTTTCAGCATGTATACTTACACACTTATACACTAGGTTAGTGGTTCACTATTATTTTATGTCACGCCCCCCCCAGGGGACAGGATTTTTTTCACACCCCACGCTGAAGTAATGTTTATTTTTCTTCTACGCATGTGTCAAGATAGTTATTTTAATAACACTAAGGATGATATTAGGCTCATGGCTCTCACGCCCCCCCAGGCCATTTAAGAAGCACTGCATTAAAAGGGGCTGTTTAAAATTTGCTCGCAGATGCATTTTTAAACAGGACAGAAATTTTCCACGCCCTGCCTAAAGTGAATGTTTATTTATTTATCCATCTGCATGTACGCAATATTGCCTCTCACGCCCCCTCACCCCCCACACACACACCCACACAAATCCTGCGCCAGGACACAATATTGTGTACTTGTGCATCAATACTTCTACATTATTATGCATGCACTAACAAATATACACAAATAACAATCCAGTTGCATGGAGTTAGTGCAGTTGAGGATGTTTACATACACTACTTTCAGTATGTATACTTATGTACTTATACACTAGGTCAGTGGTTCACTATTATTTTATGTCACGCCCCCCCAGGGGACAGGATTTTTTTCACACCCCACGCTGAAGTAATGTTTATTTTTCTTCTATGCATGTGTCAAGATAGTTATTTAATAAATAAGTTAAAGATGCTATTAGGCTCATGGCACTCACGCCCCCCCAGGCCCCTTTAAGAGCACGGCATTAAAAAGGGCTGTTTGGAACTTGCTCATTTTTATACAGGACAGAAATTTTCTACGCCTTTCCGAAAGTGAATGTTTATTTATTTATCCATTTGCACATACGCAATATTTCCTCCCCCTTCACGCCCACCCCCACCCACCCCCACAAATCCTGCGCCACGACACAATATTGTGTACTTGTTTATCAATACTTTTCCCTTATGATGCATGCACTAACAAATATACACAAATAACAATCCAGTTGCATGGAATTCGTGCAGTTGAAGATGTTTACATACACTACTTTCAGCATGTATACTTATGCACTTGTACACTAAGTCAGTAGTTCACTATCATTTTATGTCACGCCCCCCCCCAGGGGACAGGATTTTTCCCACGTCCCACATTGAAGTTATGTTTATGTTTCTTCTACGCATGTGTCAAGATAGTTATTTAATAACGCTAAAGATGCTATTAGGCTCATGGCTCTCACGCCCCCCCAGGCTTTAAGAAGCACTGCATTAAAAGGGGCTGTTTGGAACTTGCTGGGTGTTGCATTTTTATACAGGACAAACATTTTCTACGCCTTCCCGAAAGTGAATGTTTGTTTATTGATCCATCTGCATATATGCGATATTGCCTCTCACGCCCCCCAGACACAAATCCTGCGCCAGGACACAATATTGTGTACTTGTGTATCAATACTTTTCCATTATTATGCATGCTCTAACAGATATGCACAAATAATAATCCAGTTGCATGGAATTCGTGCAGTTGAAGATGTTTACATACACTACACTACTTTCAGCATGTATACTTATGCACTTATACACTAGGTCAGTGGTTCACTATTGTTTTATGTCACGATGTGGAGGAGCAGCGGCTTTACTTTGAGCTCCCCCCGGATGGCAGAGCTTCTCACCCTATCTCTAAGGGAGAGCCCCGCTACCCGGCGGAGGAAACTCATTTCGGCCGGTTGTACCCGTGATCTTGTCCTTTCGGTCATAACCCAAAGCTCATAACCATAGGTGAGGATGGGATCGTAGATCGACCGGTAAATTGAGAGCTTTGCCTTCCGGCTCAGCTCCTTCTTCACCACAACGGATCGATACAGCGTCCGCATTACTGAAGACGCCGCACCGATCCGCCTGTCGATCTCACAATCCGCTATTCCCTCACTCGTGAACAAGACTCCTAGGTACTTGAACTCCTCCACTTGGGGCAGGATCTCCTACCCAATTGTAGCTGGCACTCCACCCTTTTCCGGGCGAGAACCATGGACTCGGACTTGGAGGGGCTCATTCTCATCCCGGTCGCTTCACACTCGGCAGGGGAATATCTGACAATCTAATTGCTGCAAATTTATTGTGTACAATGAGATGACCCTACATTGTAATTTGAAGTGTACACAGCACAACATTCCCTTTTATCACCCAATCCACTCAACATTTTCTACGAATGGTACAACAACTTGCTACCAACACAAAGAGTCAACACACAAAACACAACCTGATCACTTTTATTTGAAAGTGAAAACTACCAAAATGGCCTCCACGTTATTTTGTCTGTGGCCCTCAGCGGAAATAGTTACTATTGCATACTCCGTCCGTCCTTTCTGTAAACCCAATTGGTGGAGACAGATGGTAACCTTTTTCAGCGTCCTGACGTTAGGTTCTCACTCTGATGTATCAGACGTGCGGTCATTAAACCCGCTCCTTATGAAAAGAGCCCCGAGGCGACTTTTGTTGTCTTAGGGCACATACTCGTTAAACAGGCGACATCAGGTGTCACGCCAGCCTGATGGCCCGTAAATTCGTTTTATCCGGACGCTTGCGGTCTTAACGTGTTCACGACAGCTGGCTCAAGACTATAAATTAGATCCAGCGGGAGAAGAGTTGATGCTGATCGATGGTCGTCCTACATGCCCTCTTTCCTTTTTGTCTCTTCCGAGCCCATCTGATCCCCATGTTTACTTGTGAAGGAAGTCCCCCTCCGTCCCCCCCCTGCGTCACATTCCCATCCCTCTCCCAGAGTCTATGATTAAGGACACCTGGCAATGATTTGAAGCCAGTCAGGCCTCAGATGGAGACCAGAGGCGTCATCCTTTCTCCCTGGGATGCAATGGGTGTTTTTTTCCAAAGTCTGTTCGAAAAGAATTATTACATTCATTGTTGAGCTAATTTCTTCTTCTGGGGTACAAATGACAATGGATGATGTTATCCCTTCGAACCAAACTTTTTTCCGCCAGGGGCCGAAAAGTCAAAGTCACAAAGTAACAAGTACAAACCCCGTTCCCATATGAGTTGAGAAATTGTGTTAGATGTAAATATAAACAAAAAAAAAGATTTGCATATCCTTTTCAACCCATATTCAATTGAATGCACAAGACAAGCTATTTGATGTTCAAACTCATAAACTTGGAATTTCATGGCTGCAACACATACCAAAGTAGTTGGGAAAGGGCATGTTCACCACTGTGTTACATCATTCTTTTTTTTAACAACACTCAATACATTTTTGGGAACTGAGGAAACTAATTGTTGAAGCTTTGAAAGTGGAATTTTTTCCCATTCTTGTTTTATGTAGAGCTTCAGTCGTTCAACAGCCCGCTGTCGTATTTCACGCTTCATAATGCGTCACACATTTTTGATGGGAGACAGGTCTGGACTGCAGGCGGGCGAGGAAAGTACCCACACTCTTTTTTTACAAAGCCACGCTGTTGTAACACATGCTGAATGTGGCTTGGAATTGGCTGAAATAAGCAGGGGTGTCCATGAAAAAGACGGCGCTTAGATGGCAGCATATGTTGTTCCAAAACCTGTATGTACTTTTCAGCATTAATGGTTCCTTCACAGATGTGTAAGTTACCCATGCCTTGGGCACTAATGCACCCCCTTACTATCACAGATGCTGGCTTTAGAACTTTGTGTCAATAACAGTCTGGATGGTCCGCTTCCCCTTTGGTCCAGATGACACAATGTCGAATATTTCCAAAAACAATTTGAAATGTAGACTCGTCAGACCACAGCACACTTTTCCACTTTGCATCAGTCCATCTTAGATGATCTCGGGCCCAGAGAAGCCAGCAGTGTTTCTGGCTGTTGTTGATAAATGGCTTTCGCTTTGCATAGTAGAGCTTGAACTTGCACTTACAGATGTAGCTACGAACTGTATTTAGTGACAGTGGTTTTCTGAAGTGTTCCCAAGCCCATGTGGTGATATCCTTTAGAGATCGATGTCGGTTTTTGATACAGTGCCGTCTGAGGGATAGAAGGTCACAGTCATTCAATGGTGGTTTCCGGCCATGCTGCTTACATGGAGTGATTTCTCCAGATTCTCTGGACCTTTTGATGATATCATGGACCGTAGATGTTGAAATCCCCAAATTTTTTGCAATTGCACTTTGAGAAACGTCGTTCTTAAACTGTTTGACTATTTGCTCACGCAGTTGTGGACAAAGGGGTGTACCTCACCCCATCCATTCTTGTGAAAGACTGAGCATTTTTTGGTAAGCTGTTTTTATACCCAATCATGGCACCCACCTGTTCCCAATTAGCCTGCACACCTGTGGGATGTTCCAAATAAGTGTTTGATGAGCATTCCTCATCTTTATCAGTATTTATTACCACCTTTCCCAACTTCTTTGTCACATGTTGCTGGCATCAAATTCTAAATTTAATGATTATTTGCAAAAAAAAATATTTATCAGTTTGAACATCAAATATGTTGTCTTTGTAGCATATTCAACTGAATATGGGTTGAAAAGGATTTGCAAATCATTGTATTCCGTTTATATTTTTATCCAACACAATTTCCCAACTCATATGGAAACGGGGTTTGTAAGATATAAAAGGATAATGCGTACATTTATTATTTGTTTTCAAATCTGTTAAAAGTGGGACCCCAAAAATGTACTGTGGGGCCCCATTTTTATGACTTGATGGGGTCCCTGGGACAGCACTTTAAAATTTCCCAGCGCCAACACTGATGGAGTATTGGTGCGTGCAAAACAGCAGCAGGCGGCTGTGGTTCTAATACTAATCAAATGTCTTACCAGGGACCATTTATCATTCATTCGGAGGCCGGATTTGGCCCGCGGGCCTTGACTTTGACACCAATGATCTATCATAATCACTTTACAGCCACAGAAACAAACCTAAGTAAACAACATGGAAAAGTTGGATGCAATTGATAAGCACTGATTGTTGGGATGAGCTCATCGCTCCATTAGTCATGTCTGACGAGTGCAAAGCATGGAATGTTTTGGACAGCGACGCGTCCTTTCATCTCGACTCTAACTGGTGTCATTATACCAGAAAAAAACAAAAAACAATGCCGTTTCTTCAGTATTACTTTCCACACAGAGGAAAGAAAAACAATCAATCCATGAAGTGCAGAGCGTGAGAACGATTGCGAGCTAGAGATTAATCTTGATTTAACGGCCGCCCAAAGCAGGAAATGAATTCACTTCAATCTCTTTGGTGCGAGAATAGCGTCCATTATTTTAATCAAAAGTCTTGCTAATTATAACGCGGTGGTGACAGACCTCCCTCATTTAGTGCATGATTCACCAGAAACGCTCTTTTTTTCCTGATGGGATAGTTTTTCCCATGCAATTAGGTGTTGGAAATGAGAAAACACAAAGATCAGAATCGATGGCGTGTGTGTGTGTGTGTGTTTGTGTGTGTGTGTGTGTGTGTGTGTGTGTGTGTGTGTGTGTGTGTGTGTGTGTGTGTGTGTGTGTGAATGTGTGTGTGTGAATGTGTGTGTGTGGATGTGTGTGTGTGTGTGTGTGTGTGTGATAACTAAGCTAGAGGCCACAAGGTGACGCGTTGTCGTCTTTGTCGCTGGCGGAATGTGATCGGGCCTGTTGAGCCAAGGTCACACTCTGTTTGATATTTCATCCCGGCGCTGATAAATGCTTCGTCCTCATTCCGGCTCTTAGTCAAGCGTGCATGTGTTAAGACGCTTTCCCACAGGTGTCGAGCTCGAGGCCCGGGGGCCACATCTGGCCCGCCACATCGTTTTATGTGCCGAGCAATATTGTGTCAATAAGGCATTTGATGGATTAATATACAAACCCCATTTCCATTCAAGTTGGGGAATTGTGTTAGATGTAAATATAAACGGAATACAATGATTTGCAAAGCCTTTTCAACCCATATTTAGTTGAATATGCTACAAAGACAACATATTTGATGTTCAAACTGATAAACATTTTTTGTTTTGCAAATAATCATTAACTTTAGAATTTGATGCCATCAACACGTGACTAAGAAGTTGGGAAAAGTGGCAATAAATACTGATAAAGTTGAGGAATGCTCATCAAACACTTATTTGGAAAATCACACAGGTGTGCAGGCTAACTGGGAACAGGTGGGTGGCATGATTGGGTAAAAAAACAGCTTCCCAAAAAATAGGATGGGGCGAGGTACACCCGTTTGTCCACAACTGCGTGAGCAAATAGCCGTTTCTCAAAGTGCGAATGCAAGAAATTTAGGGATTTCATCAAAAGGTTCAGAGAATCTGGAGAAATCACTCCAGGTAAGCGGCATGCCCCGAAACCAACATTGAATGAACGTGACCTTCGATCCCTCAGACGGCACTGTATCAAAAACCGACATCAATCTCTAAAGGATATCACCACAAGGCCTTAGGAACACTTCAGAAAACCACTGGCACTAAATATAGTTTGTCGCTACATCTGTAAGTGCAAGTTAAAGCTCTACTATGCAAAGCAAAAGCCATTTATCAATAACATCCAGAAACGCCACCGGCTTCTCTGGCCAGAACACTTTTCCACTTTGGAAAGTGGAAAATAATTCCACTTTCAAAGCTTCAACAATTAGTTTCCTCACTTCCCAAACGTTTATTGAGTATTGTTAAAAGAAAAGGTGATGTAACACAGTGGTGAACATGCCCTTTCCCAACTACTTTGGCACATGTTGCAGCCATGAAATTCTAAGTTAATTATTATTTGCAAAAAAAAAAAAGTTAATGACTTTAAACATCAAATATATTGTCTTTGTAGTGCATTCAATTGAATATGGGTTAAAAAGGATTTACAAATCATTGTATTCTGTTTATATTTACATCTAACACAATTTCCCAATTCATATGGAAACGGGGTTTGTATTTTAATGACGAAAGAAAATAAATTTAATCCTTTTAATTGCAGCTCTTAACTCAATGTTATTTAACACAACAAGCTTTTCCAATTTTTTTTTTTTTCCATTGGAACCTTTAAACTAAGGGTGTCCAAATTGCGGCCCGCCGGCATCTTCAATTTGGCCCGCGAGGCATAACATGTGTAATAAAGAATCTGGCCCCGGTAGGGGTGTAACGGTACACAAAAATTTCGGTTCGGTACTTACCTCGGTATAGAGGTCACGGTTCGGTTCATTTTCGGTACAGTAAGAAAACAACAAAATATACATTTTTGGGTTATTTATCTACCAAATTTGTAAACAATGGCTTTATCGTTTTAACATTGGGAACACTATAATAATTCTGCCCACGTTAATCCACATTAAACTGCCTCAAATTGTTGCTCAGATTAAATAAAATGACAAAACTTTTCTTCTACATATAAAAAGTGCAACATTAAACAGTTTCAAGTCAACTCATCATACTTAATTTATTACAGCATTTAGGAAGCCTGTAGTTGATTTGTATTATGTAAATGTTATATTTTTATCAACCTGTGATAGCAGGGACCCTGACATTCAAAGCTTTTCTGTCCGTAAAACCCACACACAAACAAACAAACAAACACACACACACACACCCACACACAAACACACACACACACACACACACACACACACACACACACACACACACACACACACACACACACACACACACACACCGCAGAATGAGCTAATGTTACGCTAAAAGCTAATTAGCCTTCACTTCAAGCCTGAACTGCGAGCTAGCTGAGCTGCAGTTTAAGTTTCTAGAACATGGGTGTAAACTCTGGCCCCATGTAATTTCATTTGGCCCTTGAGGCAATTTCCAAATAACATTAGAGCTGGCCCGCCGGTACACCGCATTCGCCCCTAATACTCATACTAGCCAACCCTCCTAATTTTCCCGGGAGACTCCCGAATTTCAGTGCCCCTCCCAAAAATCTCACGGGGCAACAATTCTCCCAAATTTCTCCCGATTTCTACCCGTACAACAATATCGGGGGCGTGCCTTAAAGGCACTGCCTTTAGCATCTTCTACAACCTGTCGTCATGTCCGGTTTTCCTCCTTACAAACAGCGTGCCGGCCCAATCACATAATATATGCGGGTTTAACACACACACAAGTGAATGCATCGCATACTTATTCAAAAGCCATTCAGGTCACACTAAGGGTGGCCGTATAAACAACTTAAACACTGTTACAAATATGCGCCACACTGTGGATCCACACCATGCAAGAATGACAAACACATTTTCGGGAGAACATCCGCACCGTAACACAACATAAACACCACAGTACAAATACCCAGAACCCCTTGCAGCACTAACTCTCCCGGGACGCTACAATATACACCGCTTGCTACCAACAACCGTGTGTCGCAAACTGAGCAGTAAAAAGGCCTGAATGGTTGATTTATTCATTGTTACTTTATTTTCAAATGTATTCGCCTGTGGAAAAAGTTAATGTTGATATTTACCTCAGAAGACTGCAAATAGAAAAGAGGCATTCCATTTTTTATTTACATTCTTTTATATACCATTGATGTTTTTTTTAAAGTTGATTTTGCACTATTAAGTTGTATAAGCGTTGCTTTTTCCATATTCAGCGTTAAAGCAAATCAGTATAGCAAACTGAGCAATAATTAACAATCTATTCATGCACTTTCTCTTGCTACTTCAAGGCTTGAATGTTTGATTCATTCATTATTATTTTATTTTCAAATTCATTATTAGCCTGCGGAAAAAGTTTGTTTTGATATTTACCTCAGAAGGCTGCAAATAGAATAGAGGCATTACATTTTTATTTAAATTTTATTTGATATGCCATTGATATTTTTTATTATTTGTAACTGGATTTTGCATGTCACTATAAAATTATATAAGCCTTGCTTGTTCAATAGTTAATGAAAAACTTGTTTGGGTCCCTATTAAAAGGTTCATTTTTTCAACCTTGGCCCGCGGCTTTGTTCAGTTTTAAATTTTGGCCAACTCTGTATTTGAGTTTGACACCCCTGTTCTAGAAGGTCAACGGGCTCATAGTGATGTTAGTAGTAGTTGACTGGGAGGTGTTTATTATCATTTGGGGAGAGTACGCTGCCTTATGCTCACCTGCTAAACACCTATCTGCTCGACGCTGAAGCATTTATTACATGCGCTCTGAATATGCACTGCTGAATGGCTGTTACCACTATATATGTAACCAATCCGATGGTTGTGTGGGTGGGACAATGCTGGGTGCTGAGACAGAGGCAGAAGAAGCAAAGCAGCTTGTTAAGATTTTAGATTAAAACTCGGGATTAGGCAACATTGGCTGTGGTCCTGCATAATTTGGTTGCATTTGCATAAAAGGACGAACTAAATAATACCATGAAGCGGCTCTCTGAGGCACTAGCCTAAAAGACATGTGGATGTTCCAGGTTGTGGTTGCCAAGGTAACCCAGTTACATAGAGTACATATAATCCCTGTCACATGTTAACTCCTGTGACTCTCCGCACTCTGTATGTCTTACGATCCATTGCATCCTCTTATTCCCGTTTTACGGCCTTGTTCGCCATTTGCATTTACCTGCCTCCGGTCCCGGCACTAAGCTAACATCGGCTTTGTGAGCTTTTACTGTACGCATACTTGGAATGCCTGGAAGTGAGGAACATACTCGTCCAGCATGTCAAAACATTTTTTTCGAGCTTGAGCGTTGGCTGACGGGCGCTGAGTACATACGCTTATATTCACCTGGAATCCCGAGCATCTATTTTTTTCCCCCTCCATTACCTTATCATGTCAGGTTGTTAAAGTTGTTGCGATGCTTGACATTCTCCTCACACGCTCCTCGGAGGTAGGCCGTGTTCAACCAGAAACCTCCACGCATGGTTGTGTCGTCGAGAGGGAGGGCTTGGAGGGCGGTGATGCAACCGCAGGAAACTGACCTGAAGCGCAATGAGAAAGACAGGGAAATTTATAACGTTGTAAGTCACTAATAAAAAATAAAAAATCCATGAACCCTGGGATGCAGAGGAAATGAAAAGTCTACAAATACACAAAGTTTTACTACCAACTTCCCCAAAGGTCAATGACTGTGCTGGGAGTTGGTTGTGGGTTTGTGAAAAAGCAAAGATACTGCTGGTGAGTAAAGTTTTTCGTGTTTGGATAATGTATCCATACAGCATATTTTGAAAAGGTCACCTCACTTTTGGATGTCTGTCTACTGCAGTGCTTCTCAACTACTTTCTGGTGAGACAGAATTTCTTGAATTATTATCGAGAACTTAATATTAATTTATTTACAAACCCTGTTTCCATATGAGTTGGGAATTTTTTTTAGATGTAATATAAACGAAGTACAATGATTTGCAAATCATTTTCAACCCATATTCAGTTGAATATGCTACAAAGACAACATCTTTGATGTTCAAACTGATAAAAAAAATTTTTTTTTTTTTTTTGCAAAGAATCATTATCTTTAGAATTTGATGCCAGCGACACGTGGCAAAGAAGTTGGGAAAGGTGGCAATAAATACTTATAAAGTTGAGGACTGCTCATCAAACCCTTATTTGGAACATCCCACAGGTGTGCAGGCTAATTGGGAACAGTTGGGTGCCAAGATTGGGTAAAAAAACAGCTTCCCAAAAAATGCTCAGTCTTTCACAAGAAAGGATGGGGCGAGGTACACCCCTTTGTCCACAACTGCGTGAGCAAATAGTCAAACAATTTAAGAACAACGTTTCTCAAAGTGCAATTGCAAGAAATGTAGGGATTTCAACATCTACGGTCCATAATATCATCAAAAGGTTCAAAGAATCTGGAGAAATCACTCCACGTAAGCGGCATGGCCGGAAACCAACATTGAATGACCGTGACCTCCGATCCCTCAGACGGCACTGTATCAAAAACCGACATCAATCTCTAAAGGATATCACCACATGGGCTCAGGAACACTTCTGAAAACTACTGTCACTAAATACAGTTTGTCGCTAAATCTGCAAGGGCAAGTTAAAGCTCTACTATGCAAAGCGAAAGCCATTTATCAACAACATCCAGAAACGCCGCCGGCTTCTCTGGGCCCGAGATCATCTAAGATGGACTGATGCAAAGTAGAAAAGTGTTCTGTGGTCTGACGAGTCCACATTTCAAATTGTTTTTGGAAATATTTGACATCGTGTCATCCCGACCAAAGTGGAAGCTAACCATCCAGACTGTTATCGACGCAAAGTTCAAAAGCCAGCACCTGTGATGGTATGGGGGTGCATTAGTGCCCAAGGCATGGGTAACGTACACATCTGTGAAGGCACCATTAATGCTGAAAGGTACATACAGGTTTTGGAACAACATAGGCTGCCATCTAAGCGCCGTCTTTTTCATGGACGCCCCTGTTTATTTCAGTAAGACAATACCAAGCCACATTCAGCACGTGTTATAACAGCGTGGCTTGGTAAAAAAAGAGTGCGGGTACTTTCCTGGCCTGCCAGCAGTCCAGACCTGTCTCCCATTGAAAATGTGTGGCGCATTATGAAGCTTAAAATACGACAGCGGAGACCTCGGACTGTTGAACAACTGAAGCTCAACATAAAACAAGAATGGGAAAGAATTCCAATTTCAAAGCTTCAACAATTAGTTTCCTCAGTTCCCAAACGTTTATTGAGTGTTGTTAAAAAAAAAGATGCTGTAACACAGTGGTGAACATGCCCTTTCCCAACTACATTGGCACGTGTTGCAGCCATGAAATTCTAAGTTATTATTATTGATCTATTGATGCTGAATTTACTCAACAGAAGTTGTGCAAGTTTTCTATTTTTTAAGTGCTGATTCAGGCACCATTTAAGGAACCGCATCCTTTTTCAAAGTACCGATTTCGTACGAGTAGGGGTTATATCAATACATATCGGGATAGACAATCCATCCATCCATCTTCAACTACTTATCGGAATCGGGTCGCAGGGACAACAGCTCCAGAAGAGAACCCCAGACTTCCCTTTCCAGAGCAACATTAGCAACTTCCTCCTGGGGGATCCCGAAGCATTCCCAAGCCAGAGAGGAGATGTAATCCTTGGCCTGCCGCGGGGTCTCCTCCCAGTGGGACGTGCAATGAGGACCTCCCTTGGGAGACGCTCGTGATGCCCGAACCACCTAAGCTGGCTCCTTTCCAAGCGAAGGAGCAGCGGCTCAACTCTTTTGGGTGACTGAACTTCTCACCCTATCTCTAAGGGAGATGCCAGCCACCCTTCTGAGGAAAATCATTTCGGCCGCGTGTATCCCCAATCTTGTTCCTTCCGTCATGACCCACACTTCATGACCATAGGTGAGAGTAGGAGTGTAGATAGCTCGGTAGACCAGGAGCATTGTATTCTGGCTCAGCTCTCGACCGCAATACTGCCCCAGCTGCTCCGATTCTCCGGCTGATTTCCCTCTCCATCTTTCCCTCACGCGTGTACAAGACCCCGAGATACTTAAACTCCTCCACCAGGGACAGCGTCTCGTTCTCTACCTGGACTGTACAAACCATCGGTTTCCTGCTGAGAACCACGGTCAATAAAATGTTCTATAATTTTTTTCCCTTCTATGTGGGAAGGAAGCGGAAGTTGCATGAACAAAGGCACTCGCTTTCTGGTAACCGAGCAAAGCAGGAAGTGATCACTGATCATTTGGAGCCAATCAGGTGACAGTATCAAACTTGGTTGCGCCATCTCGTTGTCTGCCGGTTGATTCTTTGCACGGAACTAAAAGAGGTTGTAAAAATGAAGAAATTGTGGATAGAATAAAAAAAGTCAGTTTTTTGGGATATTGTGGTCTGTAAAAGATGCGAGGCGCTCGTCCCGACAAAGTTCTTCTGCGTTTTTTCTATGATTAAATTGTTACACTTTATTCAGCATTTCTTACATATTCCTTATTTTTGCTCCTTCATTTTAAGAACTTTTAGTCAAGTGATTTCACAATTTTGTTTACATTGTTTGAGTGTTTTCCATGCTTGTGTTGACATCTCCTCTCCTTTCTGCCGCGATAGCTGAGGGGATTATAATCAGAGGAAAGTTACATTTGAAGTAAAAACATTTCCGTTTAGTATATTTTCTGTCCTGGTCCTTATTTTTGACAGGTCATGAAAAAAATCAATAATTATCAATAACTACTAGGGGCGTAACGCTATACAAAAATTTCGGTTCGGTACGTACCTCGGTTTAGAGGTCACAGTTCGGTTCATTTTCGGTACGGTAAGAAAACAACAAAAAATAATTATTTTGTTATTTATTTAACAAATTTGTAAACAATGGCTTTATCCTTTTAACATTGGCAACACTATAATAATTCTGCCCACGTTAATCAACATTCAACTACCTCAAATTGTTGCTAAGATTAAATAAATTGACAAAACCTTTCTACATATAAAAAGTGCAACATTAAACAGTTTCAAGTCAACTCATCGAGCTTAATGTATCACAGCATTATTATGTAAATGTTTTATTTTTATCAACATGTGATAGCAGGGACCCTGCCATTCAAGGCTTTTCTGTCCGTAAAACGCACACACACACCGCAAAATGAGCTAACGTTACGCTAAAAGCTAATTAGCCTTCACCTCAAGCCAGAACTGCGAGCGAGCTGAGCTGCAGTTTAAGTTTCTAGAAGGTCAACGGGCTCATAGTGATGTTAGTAGTAGTTGACTGGGAGGTGTTTATTATCATTTGGGGAGAGTACGCTGCCTTATGCTCACCTGCTAAACACCTATCTGCTCGACGCTGAAGCATTTACTACATGCGCTCTGAATACGCACTGCTGATTGGCTGTTACCGCAATATATGTAACCAATCAGATAGTTGTGTGGGTGGGACAATGCTGGGTGCTGAGACAGAGGCTGAAGAAGCAAAGCAGCTTGTTAAGAATTTAGCTTAGAAACTTGTTCGGTTTACCACCTTACCGAACCAAAACCCCCGTACCGAAACAGTTCAATACAAATACACGTACCGTTACACCCCTAATAACAACAACATAAAACATTTATATCCTGATGTACTTTTCTGCCATATCTCCATGCCCTATGTAAACAATACACATCCCTAGTCCCGACCGATAATTTGGGGAACACGGTCTACTGGAAGGTAGTGTTTTGCACCAATCCTATTTACTTAATAAAGTACAATAAGGTACCCAAAAGTAAAATATGTTTTTGTTCTCAATGTGTGCAAATGCGCCACCGTAACAAATAAAGTGTTGTGTTTCTGTGCGGAATGAGCTCTGAGCAAGGACAGGCCAAAGACAGAACAAGACTATTGGGGGACTTTGGAGTCCTGCTGCTCTGCTTGTGCTTTTTTCACAGACAGGCACTCACTTGGCTAATGGATATTTGCTGAATAAACAAACAACACGCTCTGCCCCCGCATCCTGAAGAAGGCTCTCGTTATCTGCTCGACTTCTTTGACTCACTCTCGGAGTGTTGTGCAAATAGTAATCACAGGAACTCCTCCCTAATGCCTCGCTGGCTCTTGGGAAGGATTGCAACACTCACTGTATAAAAATACGTACCGTCTGTCCTGTTTGTATTGCTGAAGACGTATTTGGGGCAGTAGCTACTCACGTAAAATAAATAAAAAAAAAATAAAATAAATGAATGCTTCTGAAATGTTTTTTTTTTTTGTCTTTTTCAGGATTCAATGAAAATGTCTGTGTGTGTCCACGAGAACCGGAAATCCCGGGCTAGCACCGGCTCCATGAACATCTACCTGTTCCACAAGTCCTCCTACGCCGACAGCGTCCTCATGCACCTCAATTCTCTGCGGCAGCAACGACTATTCACAGATGTGTTGCTTCACGCCGGCAGCCGCTCCTTTCCATGCCACCGCGCCGTACTGGCCGCTTGCAGCCGTTACTTTGAGGCCATGTTCAGCGGCGGGCTGAGGGAGAGCCAGGCCAGGGAGGTTGACTTCCACGAGTCCATCCACCCAGAAGTCCTGGAGCTCCTGCTGGACTACGCGTACTCCTCTCGGGTGGTCATCAACGAGGAGAATGCAGAGTCACTTCTGGAAGCCGGGGACATGCTGGAGTTCCAGGACATCAGAGATGCATGTGCAGAATTCCTGGAGAGGAACCTTCACCCGTCCAACTGCCTTGGGATGCTCCTGCTGTCAGACGCCCACCAGTGTACCAAGCTGTCAGAACTCTCCTGGAGCATGTGCCTAAGCAACTTCCCCGCCATTTGCAAGACGGAAGACTTCCTCCAGCTGCCCAAAGACATGGTGGTCCAGCTTTTGTCCCATGAAGAGCTAGAGACTGAAGATGAGCGACTAGTTTATGAGACTGCCCTGAACTGGATCAACTATGATCTAGAGAGACGACACTGCGACCTTCCTGAACTCCTCAGAACGGTTCGCCTGGCTCTTTTGCCCGCCATTTTCCTGATGGAAAACGTCTCGACTGAGGAGCTGATCAACGCCCAGGCCAAGAGCAAGGAGCTGGTAGATGAGGCCATCCGCTGCAAGCTGAAGATCCTGCAGAACGACGGCGTGGTCAATAGTCCGTGTGCCCGTCCCCGCAAAACCAGTCATGCCCTTTTTCTCCTGGGGGGGCAGACATTCATGTGTGACAAGCTGTACCTTGTGGACCAAAAGGCCAAGGAGATCATTCCCAAAGCAGACATTCCGAGCCCCAGGAAGGAATTCAGTGCCTGTGCCATTGGTTGTAAGGTTTATATCACAGGGGGACGAGGTTCAGAAAACGGGGTGTCCAAAGACGTTTGGGTCTATGATACGGTCCATGAAGAATGGTCCAAAGCGGCGCCAATGCTCATCGCCAGATTCGGTCACGGCTCAGCCGAACTGAAGCACTGCCTGTATGTGGTCGGAGGTCACACGGCGGCCACCGGCTGCCTCCCCGCCTCACCGTCCGTGTCGCTCAAACAGGTGGAACAGTTCGACCCGGTGGCCAACAAGTGGACCATGGTGGCACCTCTGCGAGAAGGCGTGAGCAACGCGGCCGTGGTCAGCGTCAAACTCAAGCTCTTTGCTTTCGGGGGAACAAGCGTCACCCATGACAAACTGCCCAAAGTCCAGTGCTACGACCCCCAAGAGAACCGATGGACTGTACCGGCGTCCTGCCCGCAGCCCTGGCGCTACACCGCTGCTGCCGTGCTGGGAAACCAGATCTTTGTCATGGGCGGCGACACAGAGTTCTCGGCTTGCTCGGCGTACAAGTTCAGCAGCGAGAGCTATCAGTGGACTAAAGTGGGCGACGTGACGGCCAAGCGCATGAGCTGCCAGGCCGTGGCATCGGGAAACAAACTCTACGTGGTGGGCGGGTACTTTGGCACTCAGCGCTGTAAAACTTTGGACTGCTACGACCCTACGCTGGACGCTTGGAACAGCATCACCACGGTACCGTACTCCCTCATTCCCACGGCTTTCGTCAGCACCTGGAAGCATCTGCCGGCCTGAAGCCCTCAACAGGACTCATTCCATGAGGTACGTCCAACAATCCAACCCGAAGAAACACTAGTTGCAGTATTATCTTACAGTGTTGTATTCTGGTTAGATACTTTGAAATTAAAGCCAAAATGCAATCTCTTTGACCCTTTCACTGTGCTTCCATTCACTTGTGTATTGGAATGCATGGGAAAAATCTAAAAGATGTGCAGTTGGATACATTGTGGTCGTCAGCGGTGGTACACCCAGGCATTAGTGGAATTCTTTGCGCGTGAATTAGAGTTCACTAATGTGGGATTTTGGACTCAAGAAATGTTAAGAATTTGTGAACCAAATCAATTCATTGTTGGCTGGTAATGGTTCTTAAGTTTCCAGGTTCTTGGGATAGCAACAGGAATGTCACGGAGGAGGGAGGCAAGAAAGTCGCGGGGGGGTTGAGGTTGACGTCGGCCTGCATGCGTTAAGTTAAGTGACTGATGTGGCTGTGGGGACCTGCCAAAGGACAGGCAGGATAATTGAAGGAGAATAGGATACTTTTATTGCTCCAGCGGGGGGAGTTACTCCAAGCGGGAAAAGAAGGGGGTCTGCCAATTAAATGGGCCGCACGCCAGCAGCCCGCATCGCTCTGGCAAGTCTAATCCACTCTTTGCCGCCTCTCTTTGATGAGGTTACACTCCTGACGCCGGGTGAGAAGAGGGAGAGGCCACTGGCGACTCGAGCCGCGTCGGAAGCCATTCATCAACGGCTACAAGTGTAGTTTGGCGGGGGATGCGGCAGGGAGGGATGTAGTGTGCCAACCGAGACACATTGCCTCTTTTCAAACCTACTTCCACCGTGCAAAACTATTCACATTTTGGGGATTTCAACCATCTAGCATGCGAGAAGCAGGCGCTCAAAAGTAGAGTATGGTTCCACTTCTCAAAATATGCCAGCTCAATGCCAATTTACATTGGATTTTCAATATACATGCTAAAGATTAGCATTAGCAATTTTACATGGCAATTAAAATTTGGTGCGCAAAATCACTGGTGTGTTGTAAGTACAATACTTACAGTATAAATACTTTTTAGGGCTCAACAAAAGAAAAGACCGGGAAATACTAATTCTCGGCTAACGCAACACTTTGTAGTCCAAGGGTTCTTGACCTTTTTGACCTCAGGACCCAGCTTTTCCACTACAGAGGGACCCGGGGCCCAATCAAATATCAACATTGAGTAAACTTACTCTCGATTTTAATCATATTAAGAAATTATATCAAACCTACTTTCAGTTTACCAGAATAAACTTTAGATTAACATTAGCGATTTTACATGGCAATTTCAACACCTCCAAATTTGATAATCAAAACCACTGGTGTGGTCTAAGTACAATACTTACAGTATAAATACTTTTTAGGGCTCAACAAAAGAAAAGACCGGGAAATACTACTTCTCGGCTAAGGCAACACTTTGTAGTCCAAGGGTTCTTGACCTTTTTGGCCTCAGGACCCAGCTTTTCCACTACAGAGGGACCCGGGGCCCACTCAAATATCAACATTGAGTAAACTTACTCTCGATTTTAATCATATTAAGAAATTATATCAAATCTACTTTCAGTTTACCAGAATAAACTTTAAATTAGCATTAGCGATTTTACATGGCCATTTCAACACCTCCAAATTTGGTAATCAAAACCACTGGTGTGTTGTAAGTACAATACTTACAGTCTAAATACTTTTTAGGGCTCAACAAAAGAAAAGACAGGCAAATACTACTTCTTGGCTAAGGCAACACCCTGTAGTCCAGGGATTCTTGACCTTTTTGACTTCAGGGCCCAGCTTTTCCACTACAGCACTATCAACATTGAGTAAAGTTACTCTCAATTTTAATCATTTAAAAAAAATTATATCAAACCTACTTACAGTTTAACAGAATAAACTTTGTCAAATGATATGAACACATGTTAATCACAAAGGTTATTATCAAGGCAAAAAGTAATACTAACCAAATATACTGCAAAGGAAAGGACTCATAAAAATTAATGAAAAACACATTTACATGCAAATATGCAGTGCTAAAATAAATACATTCTAACCAAATTAATAATAAATAAGTTATAGTATATATGTATTTTAAACTGTCAATAAATTTTTTGTGAAAATGAAAAAAATACAGCTTCACCACTTGAGTCATAATTTTTGCACTTGAGAAACTTCTCTATAACTTTAGCTGGGGACTTCTTCTGTTTGTTTGTTATTGTCATTAATGCCACAAGTGGTGAGTAAGTGTATAGCAGGTTAAGAAACACTGCTGTAGTCTATACCAGTGGTTCTCAAATGGGGGTACGCGTACCACTGGGGGTACTTGAAGGTATGCCAAGGGGTACGTGAGATTTTTTTTAAATATTCTAAAAATAGCAACAATTCAAAAATCCTTTATAAATATATTTATTGAATAATACTTCAACAAAATATGACTATAAGTTCATAAACTGTGAAAAAAAAAATACAACAATGCAATATTCAGTGTTGACAGCTAGATTTTTTGTGGACATGTTCCATGAATATTGATGATAAAGATTTATTTTTTTGTGTGAAGAAATGTTTAGAATTAAGTTCATGATCTCTACGGCAATCCCCAAAGAGGCACTCTAAGTTGATGATTACTTCTATGTGTAGAAATCTTTATTTCTAATTGAATCAGTTGTTTATTTTTCAACAAGTTTTTAGTTATTTTTATATCTTTTCTTCCAAATAGTTCAAGAAAGACCACACAATTTAATAAATCAGAAACTGATGACATAGTGCTGTATTTTACTTCTTTATCTCCTTTTTTTCAACCAAAAATGCTTTGCTCTGATTAGAGGGTACTTGAATTTAAAAAATGTTCACAGGGGGTACATCACTGAAAAAAGGTTGAGAACCAATGGTCTATACCCTAGTGCCAGTTAATGCCCTGGAATTGCGACTGCATGCAAACATCCCACAAGTGTGCAGGCTAATTGGGAACAGGTGGGTGCCATGATTGGGTATAAAATCAGCATCCCAAAAAACGCTCAGTCTTTCACAAGAAAGGATGGGGCGAGGTACACCCCTTTGTCCACAACTGTGTGAGCAAATATTCAAACAGTTAAAGAACAACGTTTCTCAAAGTGCAATTGCAAGAACTTTTGGGATTTCAACATCTCCAGTCCATAATATCATCAAAAGGTTCAGAGAATCTGGAGAAACCAACATTGAATGACAGTGATCTTCGATCCCTCAGATGGCACTGTATCAAATACCGACATCAATCTCTAAAGGATATCACCACATGGGCTCAGGACCACTTCAGAAAACCACTGTCACTAAATACACTACATCTGTAAGTGCAAGTTAAAGCTCTACCATGCAAAGCGAAAGCCATTTATCAACAACATCCAGAAACGCCGCCGGCTTTTCTGGGCCCAAGATCATCTAAGATAGACTGATGCAATGTGGAAAAGTGTTCTGTGGTCTGACGAGTCCACATTTCAAATTGTTTTTGGAAATATTTGACATTGTGTCATCCGGACCAAAGGGGAAGCGAACCATATCCAGACTGTTATCGACGCAAAGTTCAAAAGCCAGCATCTGTGATAGTATGAGGGTGCATTAGTGCCCAAGGCATGGGTAACTTAGACATCTGTGAAGGCACCATTAATGCTGAAAGGTACATACAGGTTTTGGAACAACATATGCTGCCATCTAAGCGCCGTCTTTTTTCATGGACGCCCCTGCTTATTTCAGCAAGACGATGCACAGCCACATTCAGCACGTGTTACAACAGCGTGGCTTCGTAAAAAAAGAGTGAGGCTACTTTCCTTGGCCGCCTGCAGTCCAGACCTGTCTCCCATCGAAAATGTGTGGCACATTATGAAGCGTAAAATACGACAGCGGAGACCCCGGACTGTTGAACGACTGAAGCTCTACATAAAACAAGAATGGGAAAGAATTCCACTTTCAAAGCTTCAACAATTAGTTTCCTCAGTTCCCAAACGTTTATTGAGTGTTGTTAAAAGAAAAGGTGATGTAACACAGTGGTGAACATGCCCTTTCCCAACTACTTTGGCACATGTTGCAGCCATGAAATTCTAAGTTAATTATTATTTGCGAAAAAAAAAAAAAGTTTATGAGTTTGAACATCAAATATCTTGTCTTTGTAGTGCATTCAACAGAATATGGGTTGAAAAGGATTTGCAAATCATTGTATTCCGTTTATATTTACATCTAACACAATTTCCCAACTCATATAGAAACAGGCTTTGTACATCTGTTTTTTCTTCTAAACTATTAACTTTTATCAACACATTTAAACATAAACATTAGTACCAAAAATTGATAGCATTGAGTACAGGTATTGATTTCTACGTCCCGGGAATTGGTACTGTATCTATTCAAATGTGAACGGTAGCCATTCGTACTTGTGTGTGAGACTACAAGATAATGTTTCCTCCAACTGGTACTGTTTAGTTTGCTATAGTGCATTTTGAAAGAAGAGAAGCTTTAATCAGGTTTCCAGTGTGGGATGTCAATAGCTTGCTCTTTGTCACGTTTATTGAATTATTACGCCGTGGTGTCCCTGCTATGTCGTCACTGCCTGAACAGGATTTACCGACGCAAACTGTGGCCGATGAACTGTACCGTGACTTTAGAGTCCCTTTGTCTTGTCTTCTCGCCTTCCTGACCTCCTTCTCAGCCCGCCACCGCATGATGATGGTTATCAGGCTAGACGTAGGAGGCGCCCGCGTTGTCGTCAGGCGCCGCAGGCCAAGGGAGGCATCACCCATACATGGCTGCCAGCTCTGGACAAATCATGGGAGGTGTAGGCGAGAGAGTCCTCATCTGTTGTGTACGTCCTCGTTGGGTAAAGCCTCTGGGAAGCTGCTAATAGCGGCCATAGTGGCTAACCCCGTGCAGGATTACTCCCTTTAAGTCCACTGACTCTAGCGTCTCCAAGGCAGCGGCACGCTGTATCCGGCGAAGGGTATAATCCTGCCACTTATTTAAACCTCAGCTCGTCTTTTGTCTGCCTGTCGAGCATCGCGGAGGCTGACAGCCGAGCTTGAAAGGAGGAAAGGAGAAGAAAACTGTCGTAGGGGGAAAAAAGTATGCCTCGTTGTTTACAAGAGGAAATGTAAAGTTTGAATAACTGACAGTGATCTTTTTGGTGCTGACATGAACAAAAATACAGTACACAACAAAGTGTCAGAGAGGGAAACATGTTTTTTTAAGAACTTATGTGTAATCTTGCATGAAAAGTGTAGGGTTGCACCATATACCAGTACTAATGAATAAAAAAAGGGGTACTATACTGCCTTTGAAAAATCCCAAAATACATACATACATACATACATATATATATATATATATATATATATATATATATATATATATATATATATATATATATATATATATATATATATATACTGTATATATACTGTATATATATGCATACAAGAGCCATAGAGGCCAGGATCTACCAGAGTAGATCAGACCAAAGATGCAGACTGTGCAAAGAAGCCCCTGAGACTAGGGATGTAACGGTACGTGTATTTGTATTGAACTGTTTCGGTACGAGGGTTTCGGTTCGGTACGGGGGTGTACCGAACGAGTTTCTAAGTTAAAGTCTTAACAAGCTACTTTGCTTCTTCTGCCTCTGTCTCAGCACCCAGCATTGTCCCACCCACAAAACCATCTGATTGGTTACATATATAGCGGTAACAGCCAATCAGCAGTATGTATTCAGAGCGGTAACAGCCAATCAGCAGTGTGTATTCAGAGCGCATGTCGTAAATGCCTCAGCGCCGAGCAGATAAGTGTTTAGCAGGTGAGTATAAGGCAGCGTACTCTCCCCAAATGATAATAAACGCCTCCCAGTCAACTACTAGTAACGTCACTATGAGCCCGTTGACCTTCTAAAAACTTAAACTGCAGCTCAGCTCGCTCGCAGTTCTGGCTTGAGGTGAAAGCTAATTAGCTTTTAGCGTAAAGTTAGCTCATTTTGCGGGGTGTATGTGTGTTTTACGGACAGAAAAGCTTTGAATGGCAGGGTCCCTGCTATCACATGTTGATAAAAATATAACATTTACATAATAAAAATCAACTACAGGCTTCCCAAATGTTGTGATAAATTAAGCATGATGAGTTCACTTGAAACGGTTTAATTTTGCACTTTTTATATGGAGAAGAAAAGTTTTGTCATTTTATTTAATCTGAGCAACAATTTGAGGCAGTTTAATGTTGATTAACGTGGGCAGAATTATTACAGTGTTCCCAATGTTAAAACGATAAAGCCATTGTTTACAATACAAATTTGGTAAATAAATAACCCAAAAATGTATATTTAGTTGTTTCCTTACTGTACCGAAAATGAACCGAATCGTGACCTCTAAACCGAGGTAAATACCGAATCGAAATTTTGGTGTACCGTTACACTCTTACCTTAGACAGTCCAGCACATAGTAGCAGGCTGTAATATGCTAGCCGGATCAGCGTACATGGAGAGGCACAACCAAGTGGCTGGGATAGTATACAGGAACATCTTCAACCAGTATGGAATAGAAGTACCCAAATCCCAATGAGCCATACCACAGAAGGTGGCTGAGAAAAACAGGGCCAAGGTTCTGTGGGACTTCACCTTCCAGACTGACAAACAGCTTCTGGCTAACCAACCAGACATAGTGGTGGTGGACAAAGAGCAGAAAAGGGGTGGTGGTGATAGATGCGGCAATCCCAGTTGACGCCAACGTCAGGAAGAAGGAACACGAGAAACTTGAGAAGTACCAAGGGTTGAAAGAGCAGCTGGAACGAATGTGGAAGGTCAAGATGAGCGTGGTCCCCGTGGTAGTGGGGGCACTCGGAGCAGTAACCCCCAAACTGGGAGAGTGGCTACAACAGATCCCAAGAACAATATCTGAAACCTCAGTCAAGAAGAGCACAGTCCTAGGAACAGCCAAGATTTTGGGCAGAACCCTTAAACTCCCACGCCTCTGGTAGAGGACCCGAGCTTGAGGATGACACATACCACCCTACCGGGGTGAGAAGGAGATTTTTTATACTTATATATATATATATATATATTAGGGGTGTGGGAAAAAATCGATTTGAGTTTGAATCGCGATTCTCACGTTGTGCGATTCAGAATCGATTCTCTCTTTTTTTTTTTTTTTATCAATCCAACAAAACAATACACAGCAATACCATAACAATGCAATCCAATTCCAAAACCAAACCTGACCCAGCAACACTAAGAACTGCAATAAACAGAGCAATTGAAAGGAGACACAAACACGACACAGAACAAACCAAAAGTAGTGAAACAAAAATGAATATTATCAACAACAGTACCAAAATTAGTTATAATTTCAGCATAGCAGTGATTAAAAATCCCTCACTGACATTATCATTAGACATTTATAAAAATTAAAAAAAGACAACAATAGTGTCACAGTGGCTTACACTTGCATCGCATCTCATAAGCTTGACAACACACTGTGTCCAATATTTTCACAAAGATAAAATAAGTCATATTTTTGGTTCGTTTAACAGTTAAAACAAATTTACATTATTGCAATCAGTTGTTAAAACATTGTCCTTTACAATTATAAAAGCTTTTTTTTTTTTTAAATCTACTACTCTGCTAGCATCTCAGCAGACTGGGGTAGATCCTGCTGAAATCCTATGTATTGAATGAATACAGAATCGTTTTGAATCGGAAAAATATCGTTTTTGAATCGAGAATCGCATTGAATCGAAAACATTTTCCCAACTCATATGAAATGGGGTTTATATATTGTAGGAACCAGGATATTAATAACAGAAAGAAACAACCCCTTTTGTGTGAATGAGTGTGAATGGGTGAGGGAGTTTTTTTAGGTTGGTGCACTAATTGTAATTGATTGATTTATTTAAAAAAAAAAAAAATCAGTTTGGGGTTGTTTGTCTTGTCCACTTACACAATATTTTTCTCTTCCAGGTTTGACGTCCTTTTAAGACTGTGACGAGGCACTCAAAGAGACGAACTGGAGCTGCTCAAGTGGGACATTTCACCCAGACACCACCACCACTGTATAGCATGTATTTAGACTGAAGCAGGCACACATGGCACAACGGAGGCGCAAAGCTCTTCATCCTCTAATAAGCCCCGCCCCCCCGCACCCTTCCAAGCGCGGCGTGTGCACGTGACGCTGACGAAGATTGGCAGCTGACGATCACCCGTTGAGAGTTTTCGGTGACTTGAGTTTAAGGGGGGGCGGGTCACCACCGTGTTTTTCTGTCCGGCGCCTTGGCTTCTTCGCACACTTGGCTGGACGCGAAACCTCCCTCCGCTTACTGTTAGTGTGATCGCGCTTGCTTTGCTGAGTCATGGCTTTGTTTTGTTTTGAAACAGCATGTGCCCTCGTAGTGACTCAGCACAACTGGCCTAAACTTTAATATGTGCTCAGCTTGCGGTGTCCTTTAATTTATACCTGTTTTAATCCTATTTATTTCTCCTGAAGGTTTTCACGGAGGCCGCCCTGCGTGGTCACGTGACCTCGACGGGCCTTTATTGTGCGGTCTTAATGAGGACGGGGGGTTGAGGGGGGAAGCTCAGATTACCCGCAGTTTGAGGCTGTTAAGACCGCGGGGGTCAGGCCAAACCCAGTGAAAGGAATTCCGACTTTGGCCCAAACCTGCCTTAAATCAGCCGCGCCGACCCCCCGCACCCCAGGACCTGAAAAGTGCACCGATGCAGCAATTAACCATTAAGGGGGCGACTGTCACGCGACCAATGGCGAGGAGCCAAAGAATGCGGCGGTCCTTGCAGCTGTCTGCGGGACAAATGGGTTATGGGGGTGCGGGGTGTTTAGGTCACTTGTTGGCGCTCCTGGTCTTCCTCCCCGTGATCCAATAACTGTGCAGTGACAAGGGCAGACACCGCAGTGCTTTTCTACCCCCCCAACCAACTACCACAGGAACTCTGCTGACACATTAGGGCTCTGTTCACACTGCAAGGTAGGGTGTCCAAAGCCGATCTTTTTTGTTTGGTCAAATCCGATCTTTTTATGTAGTCGTTGACATTCCAAAGAAAATGCGATGTCTAACGTGAACGCAAACCGACAAGCACGCAGACATGACATCACACGTGCTGCAGTGAAGTTAATTATATTTATATAGCGCTTTTCTCTAGTGACTCAAAGCGCTTCTACATAGTGAAACCCAATATCTGTAAAGTAAACATGGCTCCAGTCCGAGTAGGCGCATTTGTGGCAATTTCAAGGATTTGCTGCAATCAAAAGTCAACATTTTCCGGAACGAGTTATTGCACATAAAAACTACGAAGGACAAAGTGAATTATATTTATATAGCGCTTTTTTTTAGAGACTCAAAGCGCTTTCACATGGTGAAACCCAATTACTGTAAAGTAAACATGGCTCCAGTCCGAGTAGGCCCATTTGTGGCAATTTCAAGGATTTGGTGCAATCAAAAGTCAACATTTTCCGGCACGAGTTATTGCACGTAAAAACTACGAAGGACAAAGTGAATGATATTTATATAGTGCTTTTTTTTAGAGACTCAAAGCGCTTTTACATAGTGAAACCCAATATCTGTAAAGTAAACATGGCTCCAGTCCGAGTAGGCGCATTTGTGGCAATTTCAAGGATTTGGTGCAATCAAAGTCAACATTTTCTGGAACAAGTTATTGCACGTAAGAACGAAGGATTAGAGCAAGCATTTGCTTTAAAGTCTGCTTCGAAAAGCGTGTGGGCGAGCAGTCAGACAGTCGTGGAACATGGACGTGAGCCCCTAAAACAGGGGTAGGGAACCTATGGCTCTCGAGCCAGATGTGGCTCTTTTGATGACTGCATCTGGCTCTCAGATAAATCTTAGCTGACATTGCTTAACACGAGAAGTAATTAATAATTCCGCTGGTAAACACAGTGTTAAAAATAACGTTCAAAATATAAAACATTCTCATGCATTTGAATCCATCCATCAGTTTATACCGCACCTGTTCAAGAAGTCAAATTAATGGTCGTAAGTACTTTATTTATTATTGGTTAGCTTCAGAATAACGATGTTATTAAAAAGAGTAAGAGATGCGCGCATTTAGTTGTTGTAATCAGGGAAAGTCCAAATGAAAGAGGAGGCGTAGAATTCTCTTGTCAAAGCGTGGGACGACACTGTACAAGGGTACAGGCCTATGGGTTTCTCCTCATTGAGCTAAATTGAATCCTGTCTCTGTTTAATATCTTGCTTCTTGTCTGTTTGATAGATCAATCAATGTTTGAACCTGACAGTTGTAGTCGGTGTTAAAAATATTATACAGCTCTCACGGAAATACGTTTTAAAATATTTGGCTTACATGGCTCTCTTAGCCAAAAAGGTTCCCGACCCCTGTCCTAAAACATTAGTTTCGCCTGCTTTTGCCCATTTGTCAACTATTTCAGTACAGGCCCAAAGTTTGGACACACATTCGCATTTCAATGCGTTGTCTTTATTTTCGTGATTATTTACGTTGTAGATTTTCACTGAAGGCATCACAACTATGACACCTGTGAAGTGAAGACCATTTCAGGTGACTACCTCTTGAAGCTCATGGAGAGAATGCCAAGAGTGTGCAAAGCAGTAATCAGAGCAAAGGGTGTCTATTTTGAAGGAACTGGAATATTAAACATGTTTTGAGGTACTTCACCATTTTTTTGTTAAGTACATAATGCCACGTGTTCATTCATAGTTTTGAGGCCGTCAGTGACAATCTACAATGTAAATATTCGTGAAAATTAAGAAAAACGCATTAAATGAGAAGGTGTGTCCGAACTTTTGGCCTGTGTATATTGCAACCGTCTATTTTCGCTATATTATGATGATGCATATCGCTATTTGATGACGTATTGGTCAAATTAATGCGATCCAAACGTTCAAACTGCAGTCACCTTTGATACACATCTGATATATATACTGGGTTGAAATGGAAAAATTCGGCATACGGTTGTTCACATTGACATGACAAAATCCTATACAGGTCAGATATGGACAGAAAAACTGTCCAAAAACGTCTTGGAATAGCAATTGCATGCAAAGTCTACTGTATAATACAGTAGGCTACATACTTGCAAATGAGACACAGAAGTGTAAGAAAACAATATAACAACTGGAGAGCACAGCTCAGTATTAAATGTTAAATATTTTTTTTCTAAACTAACATTTATCAACACATTTGAACATACTCATGAAAACAAAAATTGTTGAGTACAGATATCGATTCAAATGTGAAAGGTATTTTATCACTATTTGAAGACGTATTGGTCGGAAGATCGTGACCTTATTGGTCTGACTGCAGTCAATATTCGATACATATCTGATTTATATCAACATACAAAAGAGACTTGGGTCAGATTTCAAACATTTTGAACTGCACTGTTCACGTTGACATGAAAAAATCCGATACAGGCCACCTATAAGCAAAAAGTTAGACCTTAGATTTATAATACAGTAGGCTGCATACTTGCGAATGAGACACAGACGTGTAAGAAAACAATATAGCAACTGGACAGCACAGCTCAGTATTAAATATTAAATATGTATTTTCTAAACTAATAACATGTAACACATTTGAACACATACATACATACCCACAATTAGTACCGTTGAGTACAGGTATTGATTCCCGGGTATAGGGAATCGGTACCATATCAATTCAAATGAGAAAGGCATTTTATCGCTATTTGATGACATATTGGTCAGATAAACTGCAGTCAAATTCGATATACACTATATTGCCAAAAGTATTTGGCCACCTGCCTTTACTCACATATGAACTTGAAGTGCCATCCCATGGAATTGTCCAAAATGTTTTTGGTATCCTGGAGCATTCAAAGTTCCCAACTCCTGAAAAACAACCCCACACCATAATTCCTCCTCCACCAAATTTCACACTCGGCACAATGCAGTACAAAATGTAGCGTTCTCCTGGCAACCTCCAAACCCAGACTCGTCCATTAAATTGCCAGACCGACAAGCGTGACTCATCAGTCCAGAGAAGACGTCTCCACTGCTCTCGAGTCCAGTGGTGACGTGCTTTACACCACTGCATCCCACACTTTGCATTGGACTTGGTGATGTACGGCTTAGATGCAGCTGCTCGGCCATGGATACCTATTCCATGAAGCTCTCTGCGTACTGTATGTGGGCTAATTAAAGGTGACATGAAGTTTGGAGCTTTGTAGCAACTGACTGTGCAGAAAAGTCTTTGCACTATGCGTTTCAGCATCCGCTGACCCCCCACTGTCAGTTTACTTGGCCTACCACTTGGTGGCTGAGTTGCTGTTGTTCCCAAACTCTTCACTTTTCTTACAATAAAGTTGACTATGGATTATTTAGGAGCGAGGCAATTTCACGACTGGATTTGATGCACAGGTGGCATCCCATGGCACAAATGTTTGTAGAAACAGTCTCCATGCCTAAGTGCTTGATTTTATACACCGGGCCAAGTGATTAGGGCACCTGATTGTCATCATTTGGATGGGTAGCCATATGCTTTTGGCAATATAGTGTATATCCGATTCGTAGCCACGTACAAAGGAGGCCTGGGTCCGGATTTGCACTTTTCACATTGACTCGAAAAAATCCGATACAGGTCGCATACGGGCAAAAAAAGTCAGATATGACCTGCAGTGTGAACAAGGCCGTGGAGTCATTTCGGGGGTGCTGAATACAATAATGAATCTTTGGGCTGTTTTGTGAATCAAACTATGTAACCTTGTGCAAGGGGCTCTAAACACGGGTGCGCTCAAGAATTGAGCTAAACAGCGGAGGAAAACAAGTTTGGTGTTCCGCTCAAACAAAAACAAACAATAAGTTCCTGAAGACCAAAACGAGCAACAAATTGTTGCTATGTGAGATGTCCTAATCGTTGCCGGCTCGGCGATAGATTTACAACAATAACTTAAATTTTCCGCACAATCCAACAACTCCCAAACGTGATCTCCCCAACAACGCCAAAGGCCCCTCCGATCGCATCAGAGCGCTACCTCCCCCGCACAAGACCGGTCTCTGTGGAAACGGACCCTTGAATGAGCCTTGCTTTTTGTATCCGGATGTCCTCCCTTTGCTTTATCTGGGAACCAGCGACACCATCTCAAACCACGACGGAACCCTTTGTTGTCGTTATGTCATGATGTTTCATTTCTATTTCCATGGCATTATTTTGTATATTTAATTTTTTTTTTCACAATGTGAAATCCATGGCTGAATAAACATGAGGTTTTTCCTCTTGGCTGTAAAGAATCTTCGCCGTCGTGCTCGTTATTCCACATTCAGGTGAACACTTTGCGGATCCAGAGGTATTTAAGGCGGACTGGAATCCTCTCCTCAGCGCACCAGAGGAGCGGCCACATACTTTCCCTTTCTCTCCGTAGTCACCTTGGCAACCATTATCTGCAAAACTGTGGGGGCTGGAGGAGAACATGAAATCTTAAAAAGCACATCTCTCCTCCCCCAACCCGTCCTTTCTCACACTTTTCGTCAATCAAATGCATCACATTTAAGGGAAAAAAAAATGTGTCAGTTAAGGGCCTACTGAAACCCACAAATACCGACCACGCAGTCTGATAGTTTATATATCAATGATGAAATATTAACATTGCAACACATGCCAATACAGTTAGTTTACTAAATTGAAAATTTTAATTTCACACCGTAGTATCCTCATGAAATGTCGCGGTATGATGACGCGTGCGCGTGACGTCACGCATTTTAGACGACATTTTGTTCCAGCACCGTTCACAGCTATAAGTCGACTGTTTTCATCGCATAATTCCACAGTATTCTGGACACCTGTGTTGCTGAATCTTTTGCAATTTGTTCAATGAATAATGGAGACGTCAAAGAAGAAAGCTGTAGGTGGGAAGCGGTGTATTGCGGCCGCCTTTAGCAACACAAACACAGCTGGTGTTTCATTGTTTACATTCCCGAAAGATGACAGTGAAGCTTTACTATGGAACAGAGCGGTCAAGCGAACACGGTTGGATTGGACCACACACACAAAGTACAGTGTATTATGCAGCGATCATTTCGAAAGATCGTGTTTCGAAGAGGGTCCCTTGCGAAGGGCAAAGACGGGCATCGCCACCACCCGTCGACTGGTGCTGAAGAAAGGTGAGGGGCCGACCTTCAGGTTGTACAGGTACGACCACATAATCTCACAAAAACACTATTAACACAATAAGCAGATAAGGGATTTTCCAGAATTATCCTACTAAATTTGTCTAATAACATCTGAATCGCTCCCACTGTAGAGTCTTTTTTTTTTATAGTCCTTCACTCTCACTTTCCTCATCCACAAATCATTCATCTTCACTCAAATTAATGGGGAAATCGTCGCTTTCTCGGTCCGAATCGCTCTCGCTGCTGGTGGCCATGATTGTAAACAATGTTCAGATGTGAGGAGATCCCACGCGCAGATCGTCTGCTACTTCCGGTACAGGTAAGGCTTTTTTTTATCAGCACGAAAAGTTGCGAACTTTATCGTCGATGTTCTCTACTAAATCCTTTCCGCAAAAATACGGCACTATCGCGAAATGATCAAGTATGACACATAGAATGGACCTGCTATCCCCGTTTAAATAATAAAATCTCATTTCAGTAGGCCTTTAATAGGGATGTATACCCAGTACCGGTATTTTTTGGTACCGGTTTTTGAAGATTCTGGACTAATGATACAGCTATCGGTATTTTTTGTTCCAGCTGACCGACGTAATTATCACACGCTGCAACATTCAGTTCAGCTCCCACTGCTGCACTTAAAAATCTGCATTGAATAAAGACAAATAAGGAAGCAACACCACACAAAAGTTTGTAAGAATTAGAGATCTCCGATAATGGCTGTTTTGCCGATAACCGATATTGTCCAACACTTAATTACCGATACTGATACCGATATTTACAGTCGTGGAATTAATACATTATTATGATAATAATGTGTTAATTCCACGACTGTATATATATATATATATATATATATATGTGTGTATATATATATCACAATAATGTGTTATTTCGACGACTGTATATATATATATATATATATATATATATATATATATATATATATATATATATATATACATATATAGGCATAATAATATTATGCCTAATTTTGTTGTGATGCCCCGCTGGATGTGTCACGCCAAATTTCTTCCCCCCATTTACTTCCGGGGTCATGATTAATACAGACGTTTTGTTAACGCTATATTATAAAAATATAACGCTATATTATAAAAATACAGACGTTTTGTTAACGCTATATTATAAAAAAAATTAAAAAACAATTTACAAACACAAGCTATGGGATGACGCATTTACTTCATTTATTTACATAGCTTGTGTTTGTAAATTGTTTTAATTTTTTTTTTTATAATATAGCGTTAACAAAACGTCTGTATTTTTATAATATAGCGTTATATTTTTATAATATAGCGTTATATTTTTATAATATAGCGTTAACAAAACGTCTGTATTTTTATAATATAGCGTTATATTTTTATAATATAGCGTTATATTTTTATAATATAGCGTTAACAAAACGTCTGTATTAATCATGACCCCGGAAGTAAATGGGGGGGGAGGTTTTTGTAGGGAGAAGAAATTTGGCGTGACAGATGCATTAAACAATGTAACAAGGTTTTCCAAAAATAAATCAATTCAAGTTATGGAAAAAAATGCCAACATGGGACTGCCATATTTATTATTGAAGTCACAAAGTGCATTATATTTTTTAACATGCCTCAAAACAGCAGCTTGGAATTTGGGACATGCTCTCCCTGAGCGAGCATGAGGAGGTTGAGGTGGGCGGGGATTGGGGGTGGTGTGTAAAGCAGTAATCAGAGCAAAGGGTGGCTATTTTGAAGAAACTAGAATGCAAAAGATGGTTTCAGTTGTTTCACCTATTTTTGTTAAGTACACAACTCCACATGTGTTCACTCATAGTTGTGATGCCTTCAGTGACAGTTTACAATGTAAATAGTCATGAAAAATAAATAAAACGCATTGAATGAGAAGGTGTGTCCAAACGTTGGGCCTGTACCGCACATCCCAAGCAGTTACAGCAATTTGCGACGAGTCCAGCAGTTCTTGTGTTGACATTCCTCGCTCTGACACCAGATTGAGAAACACCAGTCTGACTGGATCGTGACCCTCGTGGGCCCGCCATGCGGGGGCGGCGGAAATGTGCGCAGGGATCTAAAGAAATAAACAATTTTTGCCCCGGAGAGGTGACAAGGATCCTAGCGGTGGCCACTAAAATCTTTCCTCCAGCCGTGTGTGTGTGTGTGTGTGTGGCCTTCAAACAAAGGCTGACATTTAAGGTGAAATGTGAGGGTGCTGTGTGTGGGAAACCCCCCCCCCCTTTTGACCTCCCAACAACATCCAACAGCCCCCCTATTAATCACGACAGGAAGTTGAATTTCCTGTCCGGCAGGAAGCTCGAAGTACACACACCACCCCCCCTTACCCAATCTCCTGCACTAACAAGTCTCTTACAACGCGTCCAAGAGTCCTTTGGGTTCCAGTGAACCCGTGGACCAGTTTTTCTTGGGGTCAAACGTCCCAATGTGTTAAAACCAAAGAACCGTTCGAGCCTGCACATGTACACAAACATATCCAACAAAAGTCGGGATTTTAGAGGAGGCTCGGCTGCTGAATTCCTCCTGATTTAAAAAAACAAACCACAAAAGTGACCTTGTTGTGGACTACTTTCTTGGTGGATGAACACAGACTCTTGTAGCAATATAACAATATAATATGATTTGAATTATTCATTCAGTGCCAAAATATGCAATTTGTGACTCTTAGCTGGCATCGTGGTGCGGGTTTGTTCTCTCGAATGATGCAGTCGGACTTGGACACAGCATAAAAGGTAAGAAAGGATGATTTATTAATACTAACAAAACAGACTAGGAACAGAAAAACTTGCACAAAGGCACTAGAGACAAAACAAACAGAACTAGCATGGGAGCTAGAAGGAACTAAAGGCGCTAGCAGGTAAGCTAGGGAAACAAACAGAGGAATAGCGTGGAAGCTAACGAATACAAAAAGTTATTTACCACAATCGGGGATAGCGACATCACCTGTTGCATCGGACAGCAAACTAGACTGCGAGACTGAATGAACAAAAAGGGCAGGCTTAAATAAAGGAGATAATCACAGAGCAGGTGCGCCTGAAAAACAAGATGCAAGTGACACTAATGCGTGGCTATGGCAACGGAAACAAACAGGAAGTGCCACCAGGAACTAAGAAAGACAAAAACCAAACAGGATGTGATATACAAACAGAACAGAACCAGAATATGACATGATCCGAGCCGCAGACCATGACACACTTAAAGGAGACCTATTATGCAAAACCAACTTATCCTACCTATTGGTACCCGGTTGAGTGTTTTTTTGTGAGATAATCATAAAAAATTGCCTTCTTTCATACTTCCGGGAAATGAGCCGTTTGGAATTTAGTGACGTTTTTCCCCAAGTGTGACATCAAGGGATTGTCTATATGGTAGGAATGTACCCAAAATGCTTTGCACGAGTCCGCCGCCGTCGTCAACAAGTTCTTTCTTTTTCCCCACCCTCTTGTTGTGGGGCAGACTGGCTCGTACATGCATATGCATTAAAGTTAAAATTAAAGTACCAATGATTGTCACACACACACTAGATGTGGCAAAATTATTCTCTGCATTTGACCTATCACCCTTGATCACCGCCTGGGAGGTGAGGACCGGGAATAATTTCTGGTGATTTAACCCCCAATTCCAACCCTTAATGCTGAGTGCCAAGCAGGGAGGTAATGGGTCCCATTTTTATAGTCTTTGGTTTGAACTCACAATCTACCGATCTCAGGGCGGACACTCTAACCACTAGGCCACTGTTGTGGTCCTTTCTAATACAAGGTATAGTTTGGGGGTCGGCAACATGCAGGTTTTGAGCCACGAGCGGCTCTTTAGCGCCGCCCTTGAGCTTTTTCAAAAATGTATGAAAATGGGAAAAAATGAGGGAAATTTAAATTTTTCTTTAATATGGTTTGTGTAGGAGGACAAACATGACACAAACACTAATTGTCAAGAATCCCAATTAAACATGCTTCACTGATAAGAGTATTTGGCGTGCAGCATTTTGTCCTTATTTCGGAAGTCCTTGAACGCACCGTTGTTTGGGGTCATTGCCCTGTTGGAACACGCAACTGCACCCAAGACCCAACCTCCGGGCTGATGATTTTATGTTGTCCTGCAGAATTTGGAGGTAATCCTCCTTTTTCCATTTTCCTATTTAAAGCACCAGTTCCATTGGCAGCAAAACAGGCCCAGAGCATAATACAACACCACCATGCTTGACAGTAGGTGCGGTGTTCCTGGGATTAAATGCCTCACCCTTTCTCCAAACATATTGCTGGGTATTGTGGCCAAAGAGCTCAATTTTTGTTTCATCTGACATCCAATGGACTAAAATAAGATCTTTTGGAGGAAATTTCTGTGGTCAGATGAAACAAAAATTGCGCGGTTTGGCCACAATACCTAGCAATATGTTGGAGGAGAAAAAGTAAGGCCTTTAATCCCAGAAACACCACATCATGTACCATGAACTGATTAACGTGGACCCCGACTTAAACAAGTTGAACAACTTATTCGGGTGTTACCATTTAGTGGTCAATTGTATGGAATATGTACTGTACTGTACAATCTACTAATAAATGTTTCAATAAATCAATCAATCAAAGACCTCTAAAAAACATCCAAAAACCGCCAACAATGCTCAATTTACATGACGTAACCTGCATAGTGACCAAGCAATAGCAACATTGTTGTGAAGACTCTTCTTCGGCATGGTAATGCCGGTGTGGTTTTCCCGTGGATGCGTCGAAGCAGAACACAGCAAAAGTAAGATATAAGGTATTTATTTAATAACAAAAGTCTATGAACAAAAATACTGGAGTAAAGAGAAAAAGTAAACAAAAGACGCTAGCGTGAAAGCTAGGATAAAACAAGGAAAACTAAAACTTGGTACGAGGACACAAAAGAGTAAACAAAACATTTAGCATGAAAGCTAGACAATAAAGTGGCTTGGCGTGAGAGCTAGCGAGAAAATACATACGAATGATGAGAGTCGTCACTGATGCGCGTGGGCAAATTAGGATCCGAGAATGAGTGAACAGAAAAGGTGAGCTTAAATAGGAGGGTGATAATTATTAGCAGGTGTGCGGGGCGAGACTAGCAGGTGGACTGATGTGTAACCATAGTGATGGATAAAAACAGGAAATAAACGGGTCAGACAGAGAATGAAAAAACAAACACGTGAAGATCTGAGCAGCAGATCGCAACAGTATTCCCCCCCAACAAAAGACAGATACCAGATGTCTTAAAAAACAAACAAAAACTTGAACCCCCTCCCCAAAACCAGAAAGTTCACAAACGAAGGGAGGGCGGAGGGAGGCCACGGTGGAGGGTCGCCAGATCGCATGTCCCCGAATCCACCGAGGACACATCATGTGGCGGCGGCGGGTGGAACGCTGCTGCCGAAAAAGTTTTGGCGGGCGACCTCGAAAAGGCCACATTAGTGGCCGCCTCGCAGGATGAGGTGCCCGGCGAGGCGGACGACCCGGGCACGGCCACATCCGTGGCCGACATGGAGGAGGGAGTATCTGGCGAGGAGGATGACCTCGCAGAGGCCACGCCCGTGGTCGACGTGGTGGACGACGCCTCAGCACCGAAATCCCAGCAGGCTTGGAAGCAGCAGACGAGGGTGCGGGGACTGCAGCCAAAGCAGGCCCGAGTGCAGCTGGCGAGGATGATGCGGGTGCTGCAGCCGAAGAAGGCGTCGGAGGCGGCCTGGGAGCCGCAGGAGTCGTCGGAGGCGGCCTGGGAGCCGCAGGAGTCGTCGGAGGCGGCCTGGGAGCCGCAGGAGTCGTCGGAGGCGGCCTGGGAGCCGCAGGAGTCGTCGGTGGTGCTGGTGTGGGTTCCAGCCCCGTCGTCGGCGCTGGTGTGGGCTCCAGCCCCGTCGTCGGCGCTGGTGTGGGCTCCAGCCCCGTCGTCGGCGCTGGTGTGGGCTCCAGCCCCGTCGTCGGCGCTGGTGTGGGCTCCAGCCCCGTCGTCGGCGCTGGTGTGGGCTCCAGCCCCGTCGTCGGCGCTGGTGTGGGCTCCAGCCCCGTCGTCGGCGGTGCTTGGCGGCGCGGAGCTGGCACCGGTGCTTGGCGGCACGGAGCTGGCACCGGTGCTTGGCGGCACGGAGCTGGCACCGGTGCTTGGCGGCACGGAGCTGGCACCGGTACCTGTCGTGGTGCTGGTACCGGAGTGGGCTCCAGCCTTGGAGTTTGTGCTGGCGTGAGAACCAGTTTAGAGTCTGAAACTGGCGTGAGAACAAGGCTAGAAACATTTTCTGGTGTGAAAACCAGGCGAGAGTCTAATTCTGGCGTGAAAACCAGGTCAGAGTCTAATTCTGGCGTGAAAACCAGGTCAGAGTCTAATTCTGGCGTGAAAACCAGGTCAGAGTCTAATTCTGGCGTGAAAACCAGGTCAGAGTCTAATTCTGGCGTGAAAACCAGGTCAGAGTCTAATTCTGGCGTGAAAACCAGGTCAGAGTCTAATTCTGGCGTGAAAACCAGGTCAGAGTCTAATTCTGGCGTGAAAACCAGGTCAGAGTCTAATTCTGGCGTGAAAACCAGGTCAGAGTCTAATTCTGGCGTGAAAACCAGGTCAGAGTCATGTGCTGGTGTGAGAACCAGACTGGGAGCAGGTGTCGGCTTCAGCCGAGGAGCAGGAGTCGGCTTCAGCCGAGGAGCAGGAGTCGGCTTCAGCCGAGGAGCAGGAGTCGGCTTCAGCCGAGGAGCAGGAGTCGGCTTCAGCCGAGGAGCAGGAGTCGGCTTCAGCCGAGGAGCAGGCACAGGGGTCTGCCGAGGAGAACTAGGGGACTGGCTGTGAGCAGGACTAGGACTATGATGAGTGATAAGACAAACACTAGGACTCGGGCAAGGACTTGAGAGAGGACCAGGACTTACAATCACACTAGTGCTTTGAGAAGGGCTTGGGCAACGACCAGGACTTACAGTCATACCAGGGCTTGGGCAAGAACTAGGACAAACGGTCAAACTAGGGCTTGGGCAAGGACTGGGACTAACAATCAAACTGGTGCTCGGGCAAGGACTAGGACAAAGACTAGGACTTACAGTAACACTGGGGCTCGGACAAGAACTTGGGTAAGGACTAGGGTTCGGACTAAGACCACGAGGGGAATCAGTACTAATATTACAAAGGCAAGAAACAAGACTCGGGACCGGACTCGAAACAGGACTCGGACTACGGATCAGTCTACGAGTGGAACTAGGACTACGACGACTACGAGAAAGACTAGGACTACAACTAGAATCAGAACGGAAACTCGGACCAGGACTTGGACTACGACTCAGTCTACAAGTCGGTCTACGAGTAGGACTAGAGCATGGGCTACGAAGAAGGCTGGGACTCGAACTCTGAGAGAGACTGTGACTAAAACTAGAACTAGGGCACAGACGGAACACAGGTGGAGGAGGTCTAGGAGGCCGTAGTGGCTTAACAGGTTTAACAGGGGTGAACACCGGTGGTGGAGGTCTAGGAGGCTTAGTAGTAATACTGGCCCTCCCCTCGAGACCCGGATTCCAGACGGGGTCCCGTTGGGTAGAGGCTGACCGTAAGGGCGGACGGTGGGAGGTTTGGAGGAGGGCAGACTCCACCCCATTAGTCTGTATGAGGAGAGGATTGTTCTGAGCAGCAAGAAATTTCTCCTCCAGCTCCAGTTCAATCAAAACTCTCCTGTACCACTCGTCCATCCAGGCAGGACTATATTTTTCTAGGTCAGTTTCAAAATCAGGTGACGTAGGGGTAGGACGTGAAATAGGCTGAGATGTGGGCGGGGCCAAAGTAATGGGAGGCTGATCTTGACAATTAACAATATACTGAGGGTGACTAGAATCAATATAAATGTCCTGATACTGTGTGAAAGTATTATTACTGTCCAAGTTTTTGGAAAATGGCTGAGATATATCGTCCACAATAAAAAAATCTTCTGAAAATATGTCATCAACAGAGGCCGGTGTTGCGACACCGGTGGGCGTTCCCCAAATGACGTCATCGCTTGTGTCAGAAAAAGTGTCATGGCAGCTTAAGGAATGATTTGAAAAAAAAACAAGCAGGATTACCGGTAATGACGGGTGAATCCTGGACGGGGTGAAACTTGCTGTGTCCATGGGGAGGAATAAGTGGTGCTGGAACATTACTGCCGCGCGGGGGACCTCTCCACTGGACCCCCCGCTTCTTCGGGGCAGCGCGAACGGCTTCGGAGGAGACTTCAGGCCCACAGTCGAGTCTTTCCTGCTCCCAAGCCACGAGCTCCAACCACAACCCTAAGTCGAAGGGTTCCTCCCGTGGTTTCGACGCGGAAAAACAACTTGATGCTCGGATCCTACTGTGAAGACTCTTCTTCGGCATGGTAATGCCGGTGTGGTTTTCCCGTGGATGCGTCGAAGCAGAACACAGCAAAAGTAAGATATAAGGTATTTATTTAATAACAAAAGTCTATGAACAAAAATACTGGTGTAAAGAGAAAAAGTAAACAAAAGACGCTAGCGTGAAAGCTAGGATAAAACAAGGAAAACTAAAACTTGGTACGAGGACACAAAAGAGTAAACAAAACATTTAGCATGAAAGCTAGACAATAAAGTGGCTTGGCGTGAGAGCTAGCGAGAAAATACATACGAATGATGAGAGTCGTCACTGATGCGCGTGGGCAAATTAGGATCCGAGAATGAGTGAACAGAAAAGGTGAGCTTAAATAGGAGGGTGATAATTATTAGCAGGTGTGCGGGGCGAGACTAGCAGGTGGACTGATGTGTAACCATAGTGATGGATAAAAACAGGAAATAAACGGGTCAGACAGAGAATGAAAAAACAAACACGTGAAGATCTGAGCAGCAGATCGCAACAATTGTTACTGTAGGAGCTAACACAGAGGAACTACTTTTCTGGCGTAGTGACACAGCCCCTTGTCACAGCGCTTCAGGCTAATATGGAGAGCTTAAAGGTAATGTTTGGTACATGAGGTGCTACTACTGCTGAGTTTGGAGCACTCTGAAATGTAGAAATTGCATATGCTACAAGCTAAATATCATTGAATCCTGGTTCTCAACTTAGACATCACTCGGAAGACACAGCAAGATGCTTATTACCTCCCATATTTTTTGATCAGAGGAACAAGGGTTAAGCTGAATTTCCCAGCTAAACGAGGACCGCAAGTCTTGTGCTGAAAGATACAACCATCCCATCAGTCAACATCCCAGTGAGAGTGGACATTGCAAATGACTTTTTTTTCCTCTTACTTTGTTGATTAAACATTTCACAATAGTGATACTTGATGCTAAGCGATTCATTAAAGCTGGATCTGCCTCGCACCCGGCTTCTAAAACATGTAGTTCATCCTCCGTATATTCAGACTCAGAAAGATATGGTTCAAGTTCATCATTAGTCCCAAAATAGCCGTTATGTGCGTTCCTAAAGTATGCCATGATTAGTGGGAGCAATGTTGTAGTAGACAGAAGTAGCGTTTGCTGCTATGTGAAATCAATGTGCTCGGGAAAGAAGTCCCGGTAATGCTTAATATTAACAAAATACTGTGAGTATTACATGTTAACGTGAACAATACTGTAACTCCATGGTACCAGCATGTACAAAACTCAAAACCAGTGAAGCTGGCACGTTGTCCATCCATCCATCCATCATCTTCCGCTTATCCGAGGTCGGGTCGCGGGGGCAACAGCCTAAGCAGGGAAACCCAGACTTCCCTCTCCCCAGCCACTTCGTCTAGCTCTTCCCGGGGATCCCGAGGCGTTCCCAGGCCAGCCGGGAGACATAGTCTTCCCAACGTGTCCTGGGTCTTCCCCGTGGCCTCCTACCGGTTGGACGTGCCCTAAACACCTCCCTAGGGAGGCGTTCGGGTGGCATCCTGACCAGATGCCCGAACCACCTCATCTGGCTCCTCTCGATGTGGAGGAGCAGCGGCTTTACTTTGAGTTCCTCCCGGATGGCAGAGCTTCTCACCCTATCTCTAAGGGAGAGCCCCGCCACACGGCGGAGGAAACTCATTTCGGCCGCTTGTACCCGTGATCTTATCCTTTCGGTCATGACCCAAAGCTCATGACCATAGGTGAGGATGGGAACGTAGATCGACCGGTAAATTGAGAGCTTTGCCTTCCGGCTCAGCTCCTTCTTCACCACAACGGATCGGTACAACGTCCGCATTACTGAAGACGCCGCACCGATCCGCCCGTCGATCTCACGATCCACTCTTCCCTCACTCGTGAACAAGACTCCTAGGTACTTGAACTCCTCCACTTGGGGCAGGGTCTCCTCCCCAACCCGGAGATGGCACTCCACCCTTTTCCGGGCGAGAACCATGGACTCGGACTTGGAGGTGCTGATTCTCATTCCGGTCGCTTCACACTCGGCTGCGAACCGATCCAGCGAGAGCTGAAGATCCCGGTCAGATGAAGCCATCAGGACCACATCATCTGCAAAAAGCAGAGACCTAATCCTGCGGTTACCAAACCGGAACCCCTCAACGCCTTGACTGCGCCTAGAAATTCTGTCCATAAAAGTTATGAACAGAATCGGTGACAAAGGACAGCCTTGGCGGAGTCCAACCCTCACTGGAAATGTGTTCGACTTACTGCCGGCAATGCGGACCAAGCTCTGGCACTGATCGTACAGGGAACGGACCGCCACAATAAGACAGTCCGATACCCCATACTCTCTGAGCACTCCCCACAGGACTTCCCGAGGGACACGGTCGAATGGCTTCTCCAAGTCCACAAAGCACATGTAGACTGGTTGGGCAAACTCCCATGCACCCTCAAGAACCCTGCCGAGAGTATAGAGCTGGTCCACAGTTCCACGACCAGGACGAAAACCACACTGTTCCTCCTGAATCCGAGGTTCGACTATCCGACGTAGCCTCCTCTCCAGTACACCTGAATAAACCTTACCGGGAAGGCTGAGGAGTGTGATCCCACGATAGTTGGAACACACCCTCCGGTCCCCCTTCTTAAAGAGAGGAACCACCATCCCGGTCTGCCAATCCAGAGGTACCGCCCCCGATGTCCACGCGATGCTGCAAAGTCTTGTCAACCAAGACAGCCCCACAGCATCCAGAGCCTTAAGGAACTCCGGGCGGGTCTCGTCCACCCCCGGGGCCTTGCCACCGAGGAGCTTTTTAACTACCTCAGCGACCTCAGCCCCAGAAATAGGAGAGTCCACCACAGATTCCCCAGGCACTGCTTCCTCATAGGAAGACGTGTTGGTGGGATTGAGGAGGTCTTCGAAGTATTCCTTCCACCTATCCACAACATCCGCAGTCGAGGTCAGCAGAACACCATCCGCACCATACACGGTGTTGATAGTGCACTGCTTCCCCTTCCTGAGGCGGCGGACGGTGGTCCAGAATCGCTTCGAAGCCGTCCGGAAGTCGTTTTCCATGGCTTCCCCGAACTCTTCCCATGTCCGAGTTTTTGCCTCCGCGACCGCTGAAGCTGCACACCGCTTGGCCTGTCGGTACCTGTCCACTGCCTCCGGAGTCCTATGAGCCAAAAGGACCCAATAGGACTCCTTCTTCAGCTTGACGGCATCCCTCACCGCTGGTGTCCACCAAGGGGTTTTAGGATTGCCGCCCCGACAGGCACCAACTACCTTGCGGCCACAGCTCCGATCTGCCGCCTCGACAATAGAGGTGCGGAACATGGTCCACTCGGACTCAATGTCCAGCACCTCCCTCGTGACATGTTCAAAGTTCTTCCGGAGGTGGGAATTGAAACTTTGTCTGACAGGAGACTCTGCCAGACGTTCCCAGCAGACCCTCACAATGCGTTTGGGCCTCCCAGGTCTGTCCGGCATCCTCCCCCACCATCGCAGCCAACTCACCACCAGGTGGTGATCGGTAGAAAGCTCCGCCCCTCTCTTCACCCGAGTGTCCAAAACATGAGGCCGCAAATCCGATGACACAACTACAAAGTCGATCATGGAACTGCGGCCTAGGGTCTCCTGGTGCCAAGTGCACATATGGACACCCTTATGTTTGAACATGGTGTTTGTTATCGACAAACTGTGACGAGCACAAAAGTCCAATAACAAAACACCACTCGGGTTCAGATCCGGGCGGCCATTCTTCCCAATCACGCCTCTCCAGGTTTCACTGTCGTTGCCAACGTGAGCGTTGAAGTCTCCCAGTAGGACAAGGGAATCACCCGGGGAAGCACTTTCCAGTACTCCCTCGAGTGTTCCCAAAAAGGGTGGGTACTCTGAACTGCTGTTTGGTGCATAAGCACAAACAACAGTCAGGACCCGTCCCCCCACCCGAAGGCGGAGGGAGGCTACCCTTTCGTCCACCGGGTTGAACTCCAACGTACAGGCTTTGAGCCGGGGGGAAACAAGAATTGCCACCCCAGCCCGTCGCCTCTCACTGCCGGCAACGCCAGAGTGGAAGAGGGTCCAATCCCTCTCGAGAAGTGGTTCCAGAGCCCTTGCTGTGCGTCGAAGTGAGTCCGACTATATCCAGCCGGAATTTCTCGACTTCGCGCACTAGCTCAGGCTCCTTCCCCCCCAGTGACGTGACGTTCCACGTCCCAAGAGCTAGCTTCTGTAGCCGAGGATCGGACCGCCAAGTGCCCTGCCTTCGGCTGTCGCCCAGCTCACAATGCACCCGACCTCTATGGCCCCTGCTATGGGTGGTGAGCCCATTGGAGGGGTGACCCACTTTGCCTCTTCGGGCTGTGCCCGGCCGGGCCCCATGGGAACAGGCCCGGCCACCAGGCGCTCGCCATCGTGCCCCACCTCCGGGCCTGGCTCCAGAGGGGGGCCCCGGTGACCCGCGTCCGGGCGAGGGAAATCTGGGTCCATGGTTTTTCATCTTCATAAAGGTCTTCGAGCTGCTCTTTGTCTGATCCCTCACCAAGAACCTGTTTGCCTTGGGAGACCCTACCAGGGGGCTTTATGCCCCCGGACAACATAGCTCCTAGGATCATTGGGACACGCAAACTCCTCTACCACGATAAGGTTGCAGCTCAGTGTAAACAGCAAATAAAAACAGAATACAAGGATTTGCAAATCCTTTTCATCCTATATTCAATTGAATAGACTGCAAAGACCAGATATTTAACGTTCAAACTGGACAAGTTTGTTACTTTTTGCAAATATTAGCTCATTTGGAATCTAATGCCTGCAAAAGGTTTTTAAAAAAGCTGGCACAAGTGGCAAAAAAGACTGAGGAATTTGAGGAATGCTCATCAAACACTTATTTGGAACATCCCACAGGTGAGCAGGCTAATTGGGAAAAGGTGGGTGCTATGATTGGGTATAAAAGCAACTTCCATGAAATGCTCAGTCATTCACAAACAAGGATGGGGCGAGGTTCACCACTTTGTGAACAAATGCTTGAGCAAATTGTCCAACAGTTTAAGAACAACATTTCTCAACAAGCTATTGCAAGGAATTTAGGGATTTCTGCAGTCCGTAAAATCTTCAAAATGTTAAAAGAGAATATGGAGAAATCAACTTTCAATGCCTGTGAACTTTGATCCCTCAGGCGGTACTGCATCAAAAAGCGACATCAGTGTGTAAAGGATATCACCACATGGGCTCAGGAACACTTGAGAAAACCAATCTTAGTAACTACAGTTCTTAGCTACATCTGTAAATGCAAGTTGAAACTCTACTATGCAAAGCGGAAGCCAATTATCAACAACACCCAGAAACGCCGCCGGCTTCGCTGGGCCCAAGATCATCTAAGATGGACTGATGCAAAGTGGAAAAGTGTTCTTTGGTCTGACGAGTCCACATTTGAAATTGTTTTTGGAAACTGTGCACGACGTGTCCTCAGGAACAAAGAGGAAAAACACCATCCAGATTGTTATAGGTGCAAAATTCAAAAGCCAGCATCTGTGATGGTATGGGGGTGTATTAGTGCCCAAAGCATGGGTAACTTACACATCTGTGAATGCACCGTTAATGCTGAAAGGTACATACAGGTTTTGGAGCAACATATGTTGCCATCCAAGCAACGCTATCATGGACGCCCCTGCTTATTTCAGCAAGACAATGCCAAGGCACGTGTTACAACAGCGTGGCTTCATAGTAAAAGAAGACTTTATAGTTGGAATGAGGAAATCGTCATTATCTGTGCTGGTAGTCGCCTAATTTACAATCTTGAACATACAGTTGTCTCACACGGGGATTGTGGAAGATGGACACAATGTAAAAAAATATATATATATTTTCCTTGAAACATCAAAGATTTACTTCTGCTCATTGTAACTAATTTTTGAATCTTGATGTAATTCATTGCCCTTTCCTGACATCCACTCCTTTTCATATTTCACCAGTCTTTCTCCAGTCTGCATCAGTTTGACGAGTCGTCAACGCTACCATTTCCAAGATGAGTGCACTCGACACATCACTGAGGAGCACACAGTTTTTGAGTTATGACAGCTAACAGTTTTGTCCCACGGTTGTTAATTTTTCATCTGACATGTCCAAAATCCATAAATCAATAAATGCAAGCATCATATTACACACACAAACACACGTGTATGTCGACTAATGTTGTGTTTTAACGACAATACTTAAAGAGGAACTGCACTTTCTTTTTAATGCTGCCGGCCATCCCTCATCTAAGACAAAAACACACGTTTTTCAAATTTTTTATGCATTCTAAGTCATAAACAAACACTAGCAAAAGTCAGCTAAGAATTGAGGTAATGGTAATCGCTTTATTCCGCCTACAAAGTGGTCTAAAAAACCTCTGTCAATGTAATATACACGCTGTAAGTATAAATGTAATGTAGTAGTATTTACATGCAATATTATAATATATACATGTAGGGACGGCGTGGCGCAGTGGGAGAATGGCCGTGCGCAACCCGAGGGTCCCTGGTTCAAATCCCACCTAGTACCAACTTAGTCACGTCCGTTGTGTCCTGAGCAAGACACTTCACCCTTGCTCCTGATGGATGCTGGTTGGCGCCTTGCATGGCAGCTCACTCCATCAGTGTGTGAATGTGTGTGTGAATGGGTAAATGTGGAAGTAGTGTCAAAGCGCTTTGAGTACTTTGAAGGTAGAAAAGCGCTATACAAGTACAACCCATTTATCATTTACTATTTACATATTTCACTCATTTTAAACGTACGCCAGCTTATTTATTCCACAGATGCACCACAACGTTCGCAATTTCCTGCAACAACAACAACTATTAATCATGGCAGACGTCATGAGAGCCAATGAGTACTTTAGGACAAATGACGATCCGGGACCTTATATTTTTGAGCCTGAATATACGGAGGATGAGCTGTGTGTGCTAAACTGATGTACTGCTGAATGCTAAACAAGAAATACAAACTACGAACATAATAAGACAACCACTTACTGTACAATGTATGCTCTCACTTGGAAGCTGTTGGATGTGTTTGTTTATGTAAATCATAATCCTCAAGCAGATAATTAAAAACAAAAAAAACAAAGGTGGGTGCAAACAAGTGTCTGTACATGTCTTTCTCGCCATCTCCGGGTAAAAGTTGACTGTAAAAAATGGCCAACTTTTTGGTTTATTGCCACAACTTTCTACTATCCAAGTGAGATGCATGATTTATAATCTACAATTTACTTTTACTCCCTGTGTGGCGATGCAGCTCAGTATGACAGAAACTGTAGCTGCGCAAGCTAGTTAGCTCTCTTCGATCACGACCTCGTTAAAAGTAGTTCCTTGACGTTAGGACTTATAATAACAACATCGCTAATTTCTTTGTTAATATTAAGGTCATGAGATGTAAAAAAGTATAGTTGGCGGTTTTTGGATGTTTTTTTATGGGGCTTAAATGGGCGCAATAGAATACTTCCATTTGCGGCACTGTTAGCCATCTCTTACTTGTAGAGATGTCTGATAAAATCGGACTGCCGATATTATTGGCCGATAAATGCTTTAAAATGTAACATCGGAAATTATCGGTATCGGTTTCAAAAAGTTAAATGTATGACTTTTTAAAACGCCGCTGTGTACACGGACGTAGGGAGAAGTACAGAAACCTTAAAGGCACTGCCTTTGCGTGCCGGCCCAGTCACATAATATCTACGGCTTTTCACACACACAAGTGAATGCAAGGCATACTTGGTCAACAGTCATTAAAGGTCACACTGAGGGTGGCCGTGTAAACAACTTTAACACTGTTACAAATATGCACCACACGGTGAACCCACATCAAACAAGACTGACTAACACATTTCGGGAGAACATCCGCACTGTAACACAACGGAACAAATACACGGGACCCCTGCAGCACTAACTCTTCTGTGACGCTATTAATACACCCCCACGCTACCTAATACCCCACCCACACCTCAACCTCCTCATGCTCTCTCAGGGAGAGCATGTCCCAAATTCCAAGTTGCTGTTTTGAGGCATGTTAAAAAAAATAATGCACTTTGTGACTTCAATAATGGCATTTTTTTCCTACACCTTAAATTGATTTATTTTGAAAAACCTTTTTACGTTGTTTAATGCATCCAGCGGGGCATCACAACAAAATTAACCATACTAATGTGTTAATTCCAAGACTGTATTTTTCGGTATTGGTTGATATCGGAATTGGAAATTAAGAGTTAGACAATATCGGAATATCGGCAAGAAAGCCATTATTGGACATCTCCTTACTTGCCATATTTTACCAGAGGTGGGTAGAGTAGCCAGAAATTGTACTCAAGTAAGAGTACTGTTACTTTAGAGGTTTATTACTCAAGTAAAAGTAAGGAGTAGTCACCCAAATATTTACTTGAGTAAAAGTAAAATGTATGTTGTGAAAAAACTACTCAAGTAGTGAGTAACTGATGACGGCAACAAATAATGCACAAAAACATAAAAATAGCAATGAGCAAATTCAGAGCCAGGAATATCTCTTAAGCAACTAAAACAATAATATATATTAAATAATATATATTAAAATAAAAACAAATTAAGGCAAATTGAGCCACAATAACTTAACAGCACCATAGGCTCAGTAGGCATTGATTGATTGATTGATTGATTGAAACTTGTATTAGTAGATTGCACAGTACAGTACATATTCCGTACAATTGACCACTAAATGGTAACATCCCAATACGTTTTTCAACGTTAATCATTTACTTAATAAATGACCAAGTCGAGGTGATCTACCTCATATATACATATACATACACACATATCATATATATATATATATATATATATATATATACACACACACATACATACATACATATATATATATGTATATATATATGTTATATATATATATATATTTACATACACACATATCACAAATATATATATGTATATGTGTATATATACATATATATATACATTTATATATACAGTATATAATTTATATTTATTTATTTTGCCGTTTTTGTTGACATTTTAAAGGTGTTTTAATGAATATACATGCATGTTAAACATATAGATTCCTATCTTTCATGAAGACAAGAATATAAGTTGGTGTATTACCTGATTCTGAAGACTTGCATTGATTGGAATCAGACAGTACAGTGCTGATAACGTCCAGGTTTTCAAATGGAGGAGAAAAAAAGTTCCTCCTTCCTGTCTAATACCATATGAAAGTCGTTGGTTTTTGGCATCTTATTTGTCCAGCTTCCATATTCGTTTTTATACACTTTACAAGAAATACACTGGCGGCAAACTCCGTAGTTTGCTAGTTTGTTTGCGCTGGCTTTCGGAGACTCTTATTTTGTTAGCGCAGGCGCGATGGAGCGGCGCTTTTATTGTGAAGACAGGAACTGTGCGATCAGTCTTTAGGCTTTTGACGGGAAGTATGGTTGAAATAAAAAGTGTCTTTTTTCCTTTACACTTTAGATTCATTGGTTGATTGATTGAAACTTTTATTAGTAGATTGCACAGTACAGTACATATTCCGTACAATTGACCACTAAATGGTAACATCCCAATAAGTTTTTCAACATGTCGGGTTCTACGTGTGACGGTCACGTGACCACCTGGCTCTGTGTGATTGGTCCAACGTCACCAGTGACTCCATGTGATTGGTGAAACGCAAGCATGCGTAGATCCTACTTTGAATGCGTGTCTGACAAAATAAAAACAAACAAAGCGTGCATTAACAGAGCGATAAAAAAAAAAGAAGTAGCGAGTAGCGACCTGATTGCAGATAAATGGAGCGGAGTAAAAGTAGCGTTTCTTCTCTATAAATATACTCAAGTAAAAGTATGTTGCATAAAAACTACTCTTAGAAGTACAATTTATCCTAAAAGTTACTCAAGTAGATGTAACGGAGTAAATGTAGCGTGTTACTACCCACCTCTGTATTTTACTAATTAGAATGCATTGGAAAAAAACATATCTTACATAAGAATTCTGAATGATGGACTAAAATTCCCCAAAAGAAGTGCAGTTTCCCTTTAAGAGTGACCTCGACGTTACCAAGACAGCGATCATGTTGCCTTTTGTGTTTGTGCGGGGCCACACAATAAAGGCCGCTTATTGTCATCTACGGCTTCGTTCTCGCCAGAGAGAACGCTGCTAATTACAGAACACAAGCCGCTGTCCGCCACAACGCGGTAAGACACACCACAAACACTTCATCACACGGACATGGCCGTCAGAATAAAGGCAAGAGTTTTCAGAAAACAGCTCTGGCCTCGTTTGTCACTGGGTGCACCTAAAGTCGGACATACGGTACAAGCCCCTGGAGACGGAATGCTGCGAAACTACAAGGGAAACACGGATATAATCTTTAAAACAAGCGATGCACGCTCAAAACCGCTGAATGTATTTACAACACCCGTTTCCATTTGAGTTGGGGAATTGTGTTTGAGGTAAATAAAAACAGAATACAATGATTTGCAAATCCTTTTCAACCCATATTCAATTGAATGCACTACAAAGACAAGATATTTGATGTTCAAACTCATAAACTTTTTTTTTTGTGTAAATAATTAACTTAGAATTTCATGGCTGCAACACGTGCCAAAGTAGTTGGGAAAGGGCATGTTCACCACTGTGTTACATCACCTTTTCTTTTCACAACACTCAAACGTTTGGGAACTGAGGAAACTAATTGTTGAAGCTTTGAAAGTGGAATTCCTTCCCATACTTGTTTTATGTAGAGCTTCAGTGGTTCAACAGTCCGGCGTCTCCGCTGTCGTATTTTACGCTTCATAATGCGCCACACATTTTCCATGGGAGACAGGTCTGGACTGCAGGCGGGCCAGGAAAGTACCCGCACTCTTTTTTTTTTACGAAGCCAGGCTGTTGTAACACGTGCTGAATGTGGCTTGGCATTGTCTTGCTGAAATAAGCAGGGGCGTCCATGAAAAGACGGTGCTTAGATGGCAGCATATGTTGTTCCAAAACCTGTATGTACCTTTTAGTATTAATGGTGCCTTCATAGATGTGTAAGTTACTCATGCCTTGGGCACTACTGCACCCCCATACCATCACAGATGCTGGCTTTTGAACTTTGTGTCGATAACAGTCTGGATGGTTCGCTTCCCCTTTGGTCCGGATGACACAATGTCCAATATTTCCAAAAACAATTTTAAATGTGGACCTGTCAGACCACAGAACACTTTTCCACTTTGCATCCGTCCATCTTAGATGATCTCGGGCCCAGAGAAGCCGGGAGCGTTTCTGGATGTTGTTAATAAATGGCTTTTGCTTTGCATAGTAGAGCTTTAACCTGCACTTACAGATGTAGCGAAAAACTGTATTTAGTGACAGTGGTTTTCTGAAGTGGTCCTGGGCCCATGTGGTGATATCCTTTAGAGATTTATGTCTGTTTTTGATACAGTGCCGCGAGAGGGATCTAAGGTCACGGTCATTCAATGTTGGTTTCCGGCCATGCCGCTTACGTGGAGTGATTTCTCCTGATTATCTGAACCTTTTGATGATATTATGGACCGTAGATGTTGAAATCCCTAAATTTCTTGCAATTGCACTTTGAGAAACGTTGTTCTTGAACTGTTTGACTATTTGCTTGAGCTAATACTGTGTTTGTACTTGAGCTAACTGCAAGGCGTTGTTAGCAGGGGGGGGGCGAAAATCCCAAATGCATTGGAGTCAAATATTTGTCAGGCAAATAAGATTATATAGCAATTGAAAAGCCCTCCCTCAGGGTGAGGATGATTGGGGAGATGTTGTATTTGGGTCAACATCCAGCGAGTGTAGGTGGATACCAGAGAAGAAGACGACGACGCCTGGTGAGCGAATGTTTCTTATTTCAAGCAGGGCGGAGCCGCCTTAAATCATTCCAGACGTGCATTCATACATGCACACATCCTGCCGTGGTGTCATGGATCGTTTCAAAAACGAGGAAAGGAGCGCGGGGGTCAAGCCGGGATGACCTCTGGAGTTACATCAGCTAGCAGAACGTGAACGCCTCGGGCAAGGCGACCGTGACGAGGCCAGCGCATCGATCCCGCATTTCAGAGAGGAGAAGTCACTGGCATTTTCTCCTCCTCGAGTCGAGAAATAAGCATAATAATTGAATAACTAAAAAAAAAAAAAGCACTCGGGAGAGCAGAGAGCTCTGCCAGGCTCTATCGCTAAATAGTAAAGATTCCTTAAAAAACATCCTGACTCCAGACAGTGATCCATATCACCGCCAAAAATATAATCATGTGTTCCCTGTCCCATTTTTGACAAACTAAGTAACAAAAAACAGACAAACAAACCTCAATGAATAAATGACTTAGGTCCGGGCTCTTTGGAGAGGCAGCCCAGCAAGCACAATACTTTTAGTTCAGTTTCAGGTTATTTCGAACATGCATGCGATAGCTGTTTCATTTACAGCATGTCCGTAAAGGAGCAGGAAGAAACTGAGCTGATTTAATCCTACCCCTTTTCATACCATAGCAATTTTATCCCATTTCCTTGTTCTTATCCTCTGTAACGGAACATCCATACATCCAGTGAATAACTGCATAATACACCTTCGCAAGTAAACAAATATTAAATACATAAATAATCTTCATTTAAAAAATAAAAAAAAGGGGTTCGAGATGTTCCTTATAATTATTGTTCTGTGTACTTTGTAAACACTTGTAATTTGAACCGTCTCTTGAAGTGAATCATATCGGTGCTTTGTTTGATTTCTTTGGTTAATCCATTCTATAATTTAATTCCACATTTAAAAAAACATTGTGAACTGGCTGAATTATTTCCTGAAGTAGAGCAGCTCAAATATATCGTTGAAACAACAAGCTTTTTGACGACGTTTGATCAATGTTGGGTTCTGGCATTGATTTGACCATTAAAATGTGGTCTTTTTGTACACATACATTCACTGTACAAACATACATATACACATTCTGTACATATACATACAAACCCCGTTTCCATACGAGTTGGGAAATTGTGTTAGATGTAAATATAAATGGAATACAATGATTTGCAAATCCTTTTCAACCCATATTCAGTTGAATATGCTACAAAGACAACATATTTGATGTTCAAACTGATAAACCTTTTTTTTTTGCAAATAATCATTAACTTTAGAATTTGATGCCAGCAACGCGTGACAAAGAAGTAGGGAAAGGTGGCAATAAATACTGATAAAATTGAGGAATGCTCATCAAACACTTATTTGGAACATCCCACAGGTGTGCAGGCTAATTGGGAACAGGTGGGTGCCATGATTGGGTATAAAAACAGCTTCCCAAAAAAATGCTCAGTCTTTCACAAGAAAGGATGGGGCGAGGTACACCCCTTTGTCCACAACTGCGTGAGCAAATAGTCAAACAGTTTAAGAACGTTTCTCAAAGTGCAATTGCAAGAAATTCAGGAATTTCAACATCTATGGACCATAATATTATCAAAAGGTTCAGAGAATCTGGAGAAATCACTCCACGTAAGCGGCATGGCCGGAAACCAACATTGAATGACCGTGACCTTCGATCCCTCGGACGGCACTGTATCAAATACCGACATCAATCTCTAAAAGATATCACCACATGGGCTCAGGAACACTTCAGAAAACCACTGTCACTAAATACAGTTTGTTGCTACATCTGTAAGTGCAAGTTAAAGCTCTGCTATGCATAGCAAAAGCCATTTATCAACAACATCCAGAAACGCAGCCGGCTTCTCTCGGCCCAAGATCATCTAAGATAGATTGATGCAAAGTGGAAAAGTGTTCTGTGGTCTGACGAGTCCACATTTCAATTTTTTGGGGGAAATATTTGACATCGTGTCATCCGGACCAAAGGGGAAGGGAACCATCCACACTGCTATCGACGCAAAGTTCAAAAGCCATCTGTGATGGTATGGGGGTGCATTAGTGCCCAAGGCATGTGTAACTTACACATCTGTGAAGGCACCATTAATGCTGGAAGGTACATACAGGTTTTGGAACACCAAATGCTGCCATCTAAGCGCCGTCTTTTTCATGGAGGGCCCTGCTTATTTCAGCAAGACAATGCCAAGCCACATTCAGCACGTTTTACAACAGCGTGGCTTTGTAAAAAAAGAATGTGGGTACTTTACTGGCCCGCCTGCAGTCCAGACCTGTCTCCCATCGAAAATGTGTGGCGCATTATGAAGCTTAAAATACGACAGCGGAGACCCCGGACTGTTGAACGACTGAAGCTCAACATAAAAAAGAATGGGAAAGAATTCCACTTTCAAAGCTTCAACAATTAGTTTCCTCAGTTCCCAAACGTTTATTGAGTGTTGTTAAAACAAAAGGTGATGTAACACAGTGGTGAACATGCCCCTTCCCAACTACTTTGGCACGTGTTGCAGCCATGAAATTCTAAGTTAATTATTATTTGCAAAAAAAAAAAAAAAAATTATGAGTTTGAACATCAAATATCTTGTGTTTGTAGTGCATTCAATTGAATATGGGTTGAAAAGGATTTGCAAATCATTGTATTCTGTTTATATTTACATCTAGCACAATTTCCCAACTCATATGGAAACAGGGTTTGTATATATACATTCACTGTACAAACATACATATTTACATACATGTACATATACATTCACTGTACAAACATACATATACACATTCAGTACATATACATACATACACTCATGCACATAAGCACGTTCCATCAAACATATATTAACGTTGTTGCCCTAGAGGAAACTGGATAACACATGGCACACTGACAAAGCTTAACCCATTTTTACTATAACAATCTACAAGGTTAATATAGGTTGCTTCTCTTTCTTCCCCTCCATTTTTCTCCATTCTTTTGTATCTGTAGTTATCATTACGTATATGTATTGTTGCATTTGAACAACAGTATTGTTGATAATAGAGGTAAAATATTGGTATTGTTCATAACCAATAGCGCTTTTTCTATTGGTATTTGTAATGCTCCATTTGTAGTGTAATAATGCTCATTGTCATTTCTGTATTATAATTTATTTCGCTAACTGCTTCTTTGCTATCACTTTTACCATCATATTTGTACACATCCTATTTGTTGATGATGCTCTATTGTTGTTGTTATTGTTGTGTTTGCTGTTGTTGTTTTTGTCTCTTTGTCTAATCCCCCTCTAGTCTCCATAATTTCCCCCTCTGTCTTTCTTTGTTTTTCTCTTTCTATCCCCTCCTGCTTCGGCCCGGCTGCACCAAATGATAATATAATATAATAAATACAAATAAGGCAACAAGAGAAGTATCCTACACTTCTCTTTTGTAAAGTAAATCTGAACAGCCGATATGCGCATTTACATCAACTTTATGATTTGCCGGAGAAGCTGGACAGGACAAAAAAAATACAAAAATAAAAAATAAAGAAAAAGGGTTGTTACCCGGACTAAAGGACAGTGAGGATCAACATTGCCCCGGCTTTCACTCGCTGGCGTGAGCTCAAAATCGAGGAATTTCAGACCGATGCTGCCTTGGCTCTGCTCCTGCTAAACTAGTGGGTGACTTTCGATGCTCAAATCAAAAATGATAACCCTAATATTAGCCAGCGCAAATTTGCATGGTAACAAAAAAATAGCCCCCAGTGTGATAGTTTCACTACATCTTTCGGAAAAAATCTTCTGCCGGTTGTTTTTTGCTTCCTACCTGTATCCACCCCGATACATTCTTGGTAGTAGCGTCATGTTTGTAGCACAATCCAAAATAATTTCTTGATAGTGTCTGCTATTTAACATCAGCATAGCCATTAGAAACCTAATATTTGTGGCAATATTACAGTCAGTATGACGCTAGTCCTTATTTTCTGGCAGAACACTACCGCTTTGGTGCACTGGTACCGCCAAAATCAACCAAAACTGAAAGTTCTTAAGTGGGGCTTTAAGGCAATGGAACATTTGATGCTTCATGGACAGACAGATGGTTCGCCACGTGGGGAGAAAATAACAAACAACAAAAAAAATGACCGAAAAAGAGCAGTTTCGGTCATCGATCACAGCAAAAATACTTGCGGAGTCGTTTTCTGTCTCGTGTTTGATTTCATAAGCGCTATGGCATAAGTGTAATGAAACTAGTAGTGATGTTGTCATCATTTTATGGATCAAAAAGAGTCTGTGGCTCTACATACTGTTTATTTGGTGGTAAGTGGGCTCAGGGGCTCTTTGTAAGGTGGAGGTTGCTGACCCCTGACCAAAGTGGTTAGGTAATCAATGCTAAAACTGTCATGTCTGTGAGGGTTTGTTTTGTTCGTCTGTCGCTTCCAAACACGCTGCAAGAGGATTCACTTTTGCGGAAAGGAACAAGTTAATCCTCTACTCCAGGGGTCCCCAAACTTTTTGACTCACCCAACTCACATTGGGTTAAAAAAAAATGGAAAAAAAACTTGGCCGGGGGCTGGGCTGTATAAATATATACACACACACATATATATACATACATAATATATTTATATATATATATATATATATATATATATATATATATATATATATATATATATATATATATCTATATATATATATATATTTATATATATATATATAGATATATATATATATATATATATATATATACACACACACACTGTATATATGTATATATACACAAACTGTATATATATATAAATATACACATACATACGTACATATATATTTTAGGGATGTCGATAAATGCTTTAAAATGTAATATTGGAAATTATCGGTATCGGTTTTAAAATTATCGGTTTTGGTTTCAAAAAGTAAAATGTATGACTTTTTAAAACGCCGCTGTGTACACGGAGGTAGGGAGAAGTACATAGCGCCAATAAACCTTAAAGGCACTGCCTTTGCGTGCCGGCCCAATCACATAATATCTACGGCTTTTCACACACAGAAGTGAATGCAAGGCATACTTGGTTAACAGCCATACATGTCACACTGAGGGTTGCCGGATGAACAACTTTAACACTGTTACAAATATGCGCCACACTGTGAACCCACACCAAACAAGAATGACAAACACGTTTCGGCAGAACATCCGCACCGTAACACAACATAAACACAACAGAACAAATACCCAGAACCCCTTGCAGCACTAACTCTTCCGGGATGCTACAATATACAACCCCGCCGCCCCCACACCTCACCCTCCTCATGCTCTCTCAAGGAGAGCATATCCCAAATTCCAAGCTGCTGTTTTGAGGCATGTTAAAAAAAATAATGTTCTTTGTGACTTCAATAATAAATATGGCAGTGCCATGTTGGCATTTTTTTCCATAACTTGAGATGATTTATTTTGGAAAACCTTGTTACATTGTTTAACGCATCCAGCGGGGCATCACAACAAAATTAGGGATAATAATGTGTTGATTCCACGACTGTATATGTCAGTATCTGTTGGTATCGGAATCTGTAATTAAGAGTTGGACCATATCGGAATATCGGATATCGGCATAAAAGCTATTATCGGACATACTGTATATATATTTGAGCGCAATGATGTCACGTTATCAATGGGAAAATGCATTTTTAGACAATATGATTTGCCTGAGCGGCAAGGAGACACACAGTAAAAGAAGGTAAAAAATGAATTGGAAAAGGCCGAATTAAAAAAAAAATTATAATAATTAGAAAAAATATATATTATTTTTAAGTTATACTTTATTGTATATCTTATGTATAATTGATTTATTTATTTAAACTTATCTATTTTTTATTTATCTTTAATATATTTTGTTAGATTGAACCTGTGTTTGCATATATTCAGGTGTGTTTATATTTGTTGTGGGCACTAGGTGACAATTACCTTGGGATTTGAGTGGGTGGGTATTGTAAGGGGTGGGGTTTATTATGTTAGATATCTTAAAATGTGCAGATACTTCAACTTGCTGTCGCAAAATTCAATAAAAATATTTGGAAAAAATAAATAATGATATACATATATCTTGATTGGATTATCCAGAGAATAGTGCTCGATACCGTGGTAGAGCGCAATATGTATGTGTACATACACACACACACACACACATATATATATATATATATATATATATATATATATATATATATATATATATACTTTTATTTATTTATTTTTTTAATTTGGGACTTCCTGCGGGCCGGATTTTGGACGCTGGCAGGCCGGATCCGGCCCGCGGGCCGTAGTTTGGGTACCCCTGCTCTACTCAACCACCCACTGTCCGAGGCTTCGTTCACACTGCAGGGTCGGATGTCCAATTCGGATCTTTTTGTGTAATCGTTCACATGACAAAATACGCAATCTGACCCGCATGCAGTCATGACGTTGTGACGTCAAACGTGCTGCACCGTTTGCGGACGTAAACATGGCTACAATTCTAGTAAGTTTCCGTACTGGCGCATTTGGGGTGATTTCAAAGGTTTCGTGCAATCAAAGTAAACAATTCTTTAACCGAATTATTGCGCGTAGAAGATTTAAAAAAGAAGCAGGCAAGCATTTTGGCTCTGGCATTTGCTTCGACGTCTGAGCGTGTGGGCGAGACAGGAGTGGTGGAACATTGATAAGGGTTCCTGAAACATTTCATTTTCAGCTGTTTTCTGCTCGTTGGCCAACTATTCATTTTTGCAATTGTTTATTTTGGCACAGAATAATCACACTTACCACTATTTGATGACACATTGGCCATTTAAATGGGACCGGAGCGTTCAGACTGCAGTCGCATTCGATACCTATCTGATTTAGATTCATATAGGAAAGAGGGTCTGGGTCGCATTTGAAAAATTCAGAATTGCACTGTTCATTTTGACATTAAAAGATTGGATAGAGGTCACATATGGGCAAAAAAACTGGAACTTAACTGCATTGTGAACAAGGCCTTTGTGTCTGTGGGTGGAGGCGGGCCACTGACATATTGCGCTTTACTTGTGGGATAAATAAAACCCAATCCTATCCCGGCAGTTTAGCCACATAATTGCCTTGTTCACACTGCAAGTCAATTCCAATTTTCTTTTGCCCATATGTGACATGTATTGGATTTTTTCATGTCCGTGTCAACGGTGCAATTTCCCAATTTTCATATCAGGCTCAGGCCTCTTTTGTAAGTGGAAATTAATCTGATATACAGCACAGGCCAAAAGTTTAGACACACCTTCTCATTTCAATGTGCTTTCTTAATTTTCATGACTATTTACATTGTAGATTGTCACTGAAGGCATCACAACTATGACACCTGTGAAGTGAAAACCATTTCAGGTGACTACTTCTTGAAGCTCATCAAGAGAGTGCCAAGAGTGTGCAAAGCAGTAATCAGAGCCAAGGGTGGCTGTTGTGAAGAAACTAGAATATAAAACATGTTGTCAGTTATTTCACCTTTTTTTGTTAAGTACATAACTCCACATGCGGACATCCTCGCTCATCCATGCGGACTGGACAATGGCCGAGAATTGGTGGGTGTCACGACGGGATTGTTCTTCCAAGATGCAAACAGACTTTTCCGGTCAATGGTAGAAGGTAGGAACATGTTCAATTACCAAATAATCGTACACATCAGACAAGACAGGAACCAAACAAAAGAAAAGCGTGCCAATCACACGAGAAGCGAATGAACATTAAAACTTAACGCAAGAAACATAGAAGCTAAACACTTAGCATGGACTATGGCATGGAACAACATGAAACTGTGGCATGAAACCAATAACACTAACGTGGACACGGCATGAATCGAACGACGACGCCAAGCCGACTGACTGGCAAAGACAAGATTAAATACTGACTCTGATTAGTGCTCGGGAAGCAGGTGAGCAGGCAAGCACTAATCAGAGACAGGTGAACACAATGAATAACCATGGCAACCAAAACAAACCGGAACTAAAGGAGTCCAAAACTAACAAAAAATACAAAAACATGATCCGGACCACGGATCATGACAGTGGGCGGGTGAAGGTGGAGTCGGCTCTCTTGGTTGCTTTGTTAGGTCTGCTCCTGTCTGTCGCCATGCCCCCCCACCCCAGCAGACGATGGCGTGGAACACCGCAGAGGCCACCACAGTGCATATGTTTTTATTTTTTTGTTGTTGTTGTTGTACTTTAGCGGCTGTGGGTAGAAGTGGCTGGTTACATCAGCTCTGCTCTTTTAATGTCTTTAATGTCCTTTGTGTTCTTTGATATTTCCCTCTTACACACATGTTTATGTGTGCTATGGCTATGAGGTTTTTTTCTCCTTGGCCTTGGCCTGGACCCCCTCTCCAAGGGCCCAGGCTTAGACTGAATTTTTTTTTCTCACTCCCCTTCCCAGTGTTTACCTGTTTTTCACTTTTTTTGTAAGGGGCGCCGGAAGTTCGCAGACCCCTCAGCGATCCTGTTCTGTCTGTCTGATCTTGATTGGGATTGTGCTGAAAATCTTGATTTCCCCCCGGGGATTATTAAAGTATTTCTGTCTCTGATATGTTCATTCATAGTTTTGATGCCTTCAGTGACAATCTACAATGCAAATAGTCATAAAGATAAAGAAAACGCATTGAGTGAGAAGGCGTGTCCAAACCTTTGGCCTGTAGTGTATATGCGATAGGTCCTCAGTTTGAATGCTTCCGCGCTCAGGTCGCATTCATTCGACCAGAACGTCATCAAAAAGCAATAATTGTCATAACTATTCGCCAAAATAGACGGTTACACAATAAATAGTTGACAACAGTGCAGAAAATTGATGAGAAATGATACGTTTTATGAACTCATGTGAAAGTTCAACCACTCCCATCTCAGACTTCTCGCCCACAAACACCCTATTCCAGTGGTTCTCAACCTTTTTTCAGTGATGAACATTTTTTAAATTCCAGTACCCCCTAATCAGAGCAAAGCATTTTTAGTTGAAAAAAAGAGATAAAGAAGTAAAATACAGCACTATGTCATCAGTTTCTGATTTATTAAATTGTATAACAGTGCAAAATATTGCTCATTTGTAGTTGTCTTCCTTGGACTATTGGAAAAAAACATATAAAAATAACTAAAAACTTCTTGAAAAATAAACAAATGATTCATTTATAAATAAATATTTGTACACATAGAAGTAATCATCAACTTAAAGTGCCCTCTTTGGGGATTGTAATAGAGATCCATCTGGATTCATTAACTTAATTCTAAACATTTCTCTACAAAAAATAAATCTTTAACATTAATATTTACAGAACATGTCCACAAAAAAAATCTAGCTGTCAACACTGAATATTGCATTGTTGCATTTCTTCTCACAGTTTATGAACTTACATTCATATTTTGTTTAAGTATTATTCATTAAATATATTTATAAAGGATTTTTGAATTGTTGCTATTTTTAGAATATTTAAAAAAAAATCTCACGTACTCCTTGGCATACCTTCAAGTACCCCCAGGGGTACGCGTACCCCCATTTGAGAACCACTGCCCTATTCAACCAGACATCGAAACAAAATATCCCGTAAAACTGCAAGAACTAAAATTCTTGCCCCTCTGAATTTTCTACGCGCAATAATTAGGTTGACTTTGATTGCAAAAAAAATCTTTGAAATTACCACAAATGCGCCAGGACTGAGACCGACTAGAGTTGAAGCCATGTTTGATTCCGTCAGCACTGCAGTGCGTGTGACGTCATATATGTATGTGAACGGCAATTAAAAAGACCGGATTTGACAAAAAAGAATCCGAAATAGACATTCGACATGAATGTAAGGTAACATAGTAGACATAAGTGTAGGCACTTGTTCTTTATCCCATTTCTGACCTTTCCCTCTCAAAGGTTTTTGGGCTTTTTGGGTATGTGGACTTGGAGAAGGCATTGGACCGTGTACCCCAGGAAGTCCTTTGGGGAGTGCTCAGAGAGTATGATGTAACGGACTGTCTGATTTTGGCGGTTTTCTCCCTGTACGATCAGTGTCAGAGCTTGGTCCGCATTGCCGGCAGTAAGTCGGACCCGTTTCCAGTGAGGGTTGGACTCCGCCAAGGCTGCCCTTTGTCACTGATTCTGTTCATAACTTTTATGGACAGAATTTCTAGGCGCAGTCAGGGCGTTGAGGGTATCTGGTTTGGTGGCTCCAGGATTAGGTCTCTGCTTTTTGCAGATGATGTGGTCCTGATGGCTTCACCCGACCAAGATCTTCAGCTCTCACTGGATCGGTTTGCAGTCGACTGTGAAGCGCTCGGGATGACAATCAGCATCTCCAAGTCCGAGTCCATGGTTCTCGCCCGGAAAAGGGTGGAGTGCCATCTCCGGGTTGGGGAGGAGATCTTGCCCCAAGTGGAGGAGTTCAAGTACCTAGGAGTCTTGTTCACGAGTAAGGGAAGAGTGGATCGTGAGGTCGACAGGCGTATTGGTGCGGTGTCTTCAGTAATGCGCACGCTGTATCGATCCGTTGTGGTGAAGAAGGAGCTGAGCTGGAGGGCAAAGCTCTCAATTTACCGGTCGATCTACGTTCCCATCCTCACCTATGGTCATGAGCTTTGGGTCATAACCGAAAGGACAAGATCACGGGTACAAGCGGCCAAAATGAGTTTCCTCCGTTGGGTGGCGGAGCTCTCCCTTGGAGATAGGGCGAGAAGCTCTGCCATCCGGGAGGAACTCAAAGTAAAGCCGCTGCTCCTCCACATTGAAAGGAGCCAGATGAGGTGGTTCAGGCATCTGGTCAGGATGCCACCCGAACGCCTCCCTAGGGAAGTGTTTAGGGCACGTCCAACCAGTAGGAGGCCACGGGGAAGACCCAGAACACGTTGGGAAGACTATGTCTTCCGGATGGCCTGGTAACGCCTCGGGATCTCCCTTGAGGAGCTGGATGAAGTGGCTGGGGAGAGGAAAGTCTGGAAGATGGATGGATGGATGGAGGTTTTTGGGCTCTGCAGCTAAGAAACGAACCAACAAAAAGACAGACAAACAAACCCTGGCAGTTACATCCAATCCCTATTAGTTATATAGCACTATTAACAACAAAACTGTTTCCAGAGTGATGCCTATAAAAAGAAACAATAAAAATTAATGAAATTACAAGCATTTAAAAGAAAAAACAAAAACAATAAAAGACATCAATTAAAAGAATAAAACAATAAAAGACACGCCGATTTAAAAGCCAGAGAGCATTGAACAGTGGGGGCCATTCTAACATGGGGGGGGCAGAACATTCCACAGTTTAGGGCCCACAACAGAGAAGGTCCTGTCTCCCCAAGTTTTAAGCTTAGTTTTAGGCCCACAAGTTGGAACTGGGCCTCGGACCTCAACACACGAGCTGGAATATGCATTTGGATGAGGACCGTGATGTACCTTGGGACCAGTCCTTTATTTCGAAGCTTTAAAAACAAACAGTCAAATTTTAAAATAAATTCTAAAAACGAACAGCAAGCCAATGCAGAGAAGCGAGGCTCGGGTTGATGTGCTCCCTTTTTTTGGTTCCTGTTAAAAGTTCTGGACTAACTGACCGTGCAGTTAGACTTATTCCAGTGTAAAGGGCATTATAATAGTAACAATAGATAAAAGCTTGTATGACCTTTAATTTTTTTTTAAAAGATAGAAAAGATTGAATCTCTAATCTTTTCTAATCTAATCTAGGGACGGCGTGGCGCAGTGGGAGAGTGGCCGTGCGCAACCCGAGGGGCCCTGGTTCAAATCCCACCTAGTACCAACCTCGTCACGTCCGTTGTGTCCTGAGCAAGACACTTCACCCTTGCTCCTGATGGGTGCTGGTTGGCGCCTTGCATGGCAGCTCCCTCCATCAGTGTGTGAATGTGTGTGTGAATGGGTAAATGTGGAAGTAGTGTCAAAGCGCTTTGAGTACCTTGAAGGTACAAAAGCGCTATACAAGTACAACCCATTTATCATTTAATAAAAGTAGAAGGTGATAAAAACTGAATTTAAAAACGGCATTGATTTGTTCGTCAAATTTAAAACTGCGGTCTACTATGACCCCAAGACTGGTGACTGTGGGACGTACAGAGTACTTAAGAAAGTCCAGGTCAAGCAGAGGGTCACTGTTGCCCAGCAGCACAACTTAAGTTGTTTCCTCGTTCAGCTTTAAAAATGTCGGCGCCAATCAGGCCTTGACGTCACTTAAGCACTCAAGTAGGGGGCGTCAAGGGGGTACGGTCTTTTTTTTTTTAGATTGGCAAATATATTTGGCAGACATCTGCATTAAAATGATAAAATATTCCATTCTTTCTGAATATTGCACTAAGGTGAATGATATAAAGTGCACACCGGATTGGCCCAATAATTGATCCTTGGGGGACTCCACAGTCAAGGTGAGCGGTAGATGAAGTTGAGTCCTCCGATTTTACACAGAAACGTCTCCCTGACAGGTAAGACCTGAACCACTTCAGAGCAGTCCCCCCTGACACCGACATAGTCTTCCAAACGAGATGAAAGAATTGTGTGGTCAACTGTGTCAAAAGCAGCAGTCAGGTCTAAAAGCAATACTATGGCTGAACTACCAGAATCAGTCATTAAAAACAAGTCATTAAAAAACTTTTAAGAGTGCAGCCTGTGCTTTGGAAGATTCTGTAACCTGACTGAAAAGTATATAAAATGCCACTGTGGCTGCGTAAAAACAGTCTTCTCTAAAATTTTGGATACAAATGGGAGCTTAGAAATAGTTGGACAAGACAGAATGGAAGACTAGTCTTTTTTTTTAACAAATGCTCAACATCTGCCTTCTTACAATAGGAAGGCACAACATACCACACACTACAAAAAGTCAGTGTTCAAAAAGAAGAAAAAAAAAATACAAAAGTCAGGGGCATTTTACTTGAACTAAGCAAAATTATCTGCCAAGAGAACAAGAACATTTGGTTTGTCAAGACTTTCGAAAACAAGTAAAATTAGCTACCTCAACAAACCCCAAAATACCTTAAAATAAGAATATTCTTACTAATAACAAGTGCACTTTTCTTGGTAGAAAAAAAAATAAAAGACCTTTTTTCACAATATGTTGAAAAATATTCTGTAATTAAGTAAGTGCTTGTGCCAATATCTAGACATAATGATATGCGCTCGGCATTACATTTCTTGCATTTCCCCATCGATAACACGACATCATCGCGCCAAGTGCGTGCTCTTTCAGTCAATTATTTATATATATATCCAGCCATCCAATTTCTACCGCTTATTCCCATATATACTGTATATATACATATACACACACACACACATATATATATATATATATATATATATATATATGCAACCCGACCCCAACCTATTTTTTTTATGTAATTTTGAAGAATTTATCTGAATGTGCATGAACTATTTCTGTTCAAAATGGTTAGAAATGTCACATGTTAAAATGTTTAAACATTAACTGTAAATTTGCTGTACTGTGCCAACTGTGCTACTATATGAGCTCTATTGTTTCATTGAAAATAAAACAGCAAAGTCCATTTGGCTGTCATCTGTTCTAATGAGACACAATTGTGTCAAAGTCACGATTTTTTATTTCATGCCTTAAATAAGACATTCTTACTGTGAAAAAGCAGTTTTATACTTGTGAGTGTTGATGAAACAGCTTTGCATCAGTTGATATTCTAGTTTCAAGCATATTTTACTCAATATAGGTAAAAAAATCTCAGCAACAAGCTGTAATATCTTACTGAGATCATTTAGAACCAAAACACTGAAAACAAGTAAAACACAAACATAAAATCTGCTTAGTGAGAAGAATTATCTTATCAGACAGAAAATAAGCAAATATCACCCTTATTTGAGATATTCAATCTTACTTAGATTTCAGTTTTTGCAGTGCATGGTTATGAATTTGGGTCGATGTTATGGAATTAACTTCTGGTGTCTTTTAGCAATTGAGGCAAAATGCTTCAGAAATGTTGTTTCAACGTGTTTATCCTGATTTTCAGGATGAGCACATCTTCATTAGCTTAGTTTATCCACAAGTCAATGCCTCCCTTTGACTAAGTGTTGTCATGCGGCAGCTGAGAGAAAATGGATGAGAGGTAATTAAGGTCTTCTGCACAATAGCTTCTCTTTCTTCCTTCATTTCAGCCTCCTTTGTCTCTTGCCCGTGTCATTATCTTAACCTTCACCCCCCATAATCTCCCCCTCCGTCGGCAGGAAACATACCCCTCTGAGTTCCTTACTTTGTAGCCACTTGGTAATTCAGCTCTAGAGCACTGCTTTAATGGAGTTTCAATCGACTAAGTTCAAACAAAATCGTGATTGACTAGCCACAATTTCCACTGACTGCATTTGCTGTCAGCAATGGGAATAGAAAAGTTTGTCGAAGAAGTATCTTTCATTAATTAAAATCGAATTAAAATACCAATGATTGTCACACACACACTAGGTGTGGTGAAATGTGTCCTCTGCATTTGACCCATCCCCTTGTTCACCCCCTGGGAGGTGAGGGGAGCAGTGGGCAGCAGCGGTGGACACGCCCGGGAATCATTTTTGGTGATTTCACCCCCAATTCAAACCATTGATGCTGAGTGCCAAGCAGGGAGGTAATGGGTCTCATTTTTATAGTCTTTGTTATGACTCGGCCGGGGTTAGAACTCACAATCTACTGATCTCAGGGAGGACACTACAACAACGAGGCCACTCGGACGAAATGATAACGTTAAAGGGGAACATTATCACCAGACCTATGTAAGCGTCAATATATACCTTGATGTTGCAGAAAAAAAGACCATATATTTTTTTAACCGATTTCCGAACTCTAAATGGGTGAATTTTGGCGAATTAAACGCCTATCTGTTTATCGCTCTCGGAGCGATGATCTCAGAACGTGACTTCACCTATGTAATAAAGCCGCCATTTTCATGTTCTCAAACACATTACAAACACCGCGTCTCAGCTCTGTTATTTTCCGTTTTTTCCGACTATTTTCTGGAACCTTGGAGACATCATGCCTCGTCGGTGTGTTGTCGGAGGGTGTAACAACACTAACAGGGAGGGATTCAAGTTGCACCACTGGCCCAAATATGCGAAAGTGGCAAGAAATTGGACAAAATTTGTTTAAAATACGAGGGTGTGGGGAAAGCCGACGAAATGGTCAGTCGTTTGTTCCGCACACTTTACCGACGAAAGCTATGCTACTACAGAGATGGCAAGATTGTGTGGATATCCTGCGACACTCAAAGCAGATGCATTTGCAATGATGAAGTCAAAGAAATCTTCCGCCAGACCCCCATTGAATGTGTCGGAGTGTCTGCACATTTTACCGGCGATGCTAAGGCAGACATGGCACAGAGATGTATGGATAACCTGCAGATGCATTTCCAACGATAAAGTCAACTAAATCACAATGGTGAGTTTTGTTGATGTTTTTTGACTTATGTGCTAATCAGACATATTTGGTCGCGGCATGACTGTCAGCTAATCGATGCTAACATGTTATTTAGGCTAGCTGTATGTACATTTGAAACTATATTTACATCCAGCGTTTCCCTCCACGTACATTTAATGCCAAACAAACACTTACGAATCGATGGATTTAAGTTGATGCAGTGTCACAAGAAGCGAAAATTCCGATTGTTGGTCCGCACATTTTACCGGCGATGCTAAAGCAAACATGGCCGAATAGCGTCAATAGCTATTTGCTCAATAGCTTCAGTTTCTTCTTCAATTTCGTTTTCGCTATCTGCCTCCATACTCCAACCATCCGTTTCAATACATGCATAATCTGTTGAATCGCTTAAGCCGCTGAAATCCGAGTCTGAATCCGAGCTAATGTCGCTATATCTTGCTGTGCTATCCGTATTGGGATCACTGGACGACGTCACGGGAAAATGGACGATGGCTTCACAGATTGCGAAAATCAGGCACTTTAAAGCTCTTTTTAGGGATATTCCGGGATGGGTAAAATTTTGAAAAAAAATTAAAAAATAAAATAAGCCACTGGGAACTGATTTTTATTGGTTTTAACCCTTCTGAAATTGTGATAATGTTCCCCTTTAAAGATGTTAGTTAGCTTTGAAAGTTCCAGGACTGGTGTCAGAAAAGCAATATTTCAAAACCAAACTACAGTACAAACTAGTTGTTATGGTGAGGCAACCACGGGTTGTTCCAGAACCGTTGATGTTGATGACATTCTTCAACGTGACGGCCATTCTGTCTACTGAGAATACTTCCCACAGTGCCAGACTATCCACCAGTTCATCAACAACGAGATCCTGCCGCATTGTGTTCAATGCGCGAGAAGAGGCGAGAGTTGTGGCAGGACAACACATAGCTACATCATAGCTACACATAGCAACATCGCCGTGCTGGAGTGACTTCATGCCTCAACTTGTTTTCGCCCGCTTTTCTAAGATCAATGAGATTGTCGAGGAGACCCTTTTCAAGACAAGTACGACACTACGACAGCCGTTACGACAGAGCTGCTGGATTCTGGAAGAATCCTTGAAAGTGTGGCATGAAAGTGTGGTACAGAAGGCTGGGAAAGTTGTTGGATTACTCTAAAAGGGTAAAAATCTGGGAAAACATCTGTTGTGTGACACCAGTCCTGGAACCCTTCTGACAAACCTTGTACATTTCCAGTCAAGCAAGTCGTTCTCAGGTGTTTGCAGCCATGTCAACATGGAGACCAAACCACTTGACAGGGGCAGCTAAAACACGGCGATAGACAAGATTTTGTGCTTTCAATTCTGCAGCAATTTAAAAAAGACGTGGCCCAGATTAGCCTCCGAAAAGAGCCAACTTATTTTGGCCACAGAGGTCTAATTATGTCAGTCACTAACAGAAATGTGGGCCCATTGCTGAGCAAGTTAAAGGTCTTTTCCCGGACTCCACGTCGACCATTGATTTAGCGTTAAAAAAGGTCATATTATAATTAGTTTCTACAGTTAAAACACTTCCTTGTAGTTTACCTAACATGTAATGGTGGCTCTTTGGTCAAAGTGATATTTTACCTTTATTCAGTTGAATATGCGACAAAGACAACATATTTGATGTTCAAACTGATAAACTTTTTTTTTTTGCAAATAATCATTAACTTTAGAATTTGATGCCAGCAACATGTGACAAAGAAGTTGGGAAAGGTGGCAATAAATACTGATAAAGTTGAGGAATGCTCATCGAACACTTATTTGGAACATCCCACAGGTGTGCAGGCTAATTGGGAACAGGTGTGATCAGTTTCGCACCTTCTCTCTCTTGTAATGTCACTCAACTCGCTTCGCTCGCGCCACCTGCCTCAGCAAACGTTAGCCATGCTGCTACCTCTATCCTCGGCGAGTGCGTATGACGCTACACGCGCGACAGTATGTGTTGTATGTAAGAAGGCGGGCTTGTTTTACGTCTCCGTGAGAAGGAGAGACGAGAAAGAGTGAGAAACGCCTGTAGTGTAATGCCAGCAGCTAAAAGCAACTGCGTGAGAACGTATACTCGAATATTACGATATAGTAATTTTCTATACTGCACAGAGACAAACCCGCGATATATCGTTTATATCGATATATCGCCCAGCCCTAATTTGCAAATCATTATATTCACTTTATATTTACATCTAACACAATTTCCCAACTCATATGGAAAGGGGGTTGGTACTAATATCCCCTGAAAACACAATTGCAAAGTCATTCTCAAACATCGGGAAGTTGTAAGAAAGTCATTTGTGGAAAAGGCACAAAGGAAAGTAAAGACACCAAAAGTTAACAAAACAAAGTACTTGAAGGTGAATCAACAAGGTTTGACATTTATAAAAGTTTTCACATCCAGTTGAGTTTGATAGTTTTACTACACGTCGGGATTGGAAAAAGGAATACAAGTCTGACATTTTCTTCGGCAAACGGCTCTGGGAGTCGTCGTCCCTGACAGTCGCAGGTTTACGAGGCCCCTCAGCTGCCTCAAACCAAACATCACCTCAGCCTCTGGAAGCCGTCCAGCGTTTTCATGTCGAGAAGATGTGTTCAAGGGTCATTAGTACACACTTATTAAGCGCTCAGGGCGGCTTTTAAGGCCACAGAGTGATGGCCGGCTTATCTCAGACTTTCGGGGAGATGAAACGCGGCGTGGCCTCATAAGGTGGATGTAATAACCGGCGGGGCTGAGTCACTGCAGGCGGCGGGCTCGTAACGTTGTTTATGTTCTCTTTGAAACGGCTTTGTTGGCTCTTTTAATCAGCGCCGCGTGAAGGTATTCGCCCTGCAATTTCTGATCTTTAATGGCTTTTCACTGAGGTGTGGTTAAAGACGCGTTACTTCAGTCCTTAGAAGTATACACACGTTTAAAGTAAACGCGCACCGTTCTCCCTTGATGTGACCGCACAGCCAAAACAATCAATTCAAGTCAGCCTTGTCATTAAGAAAAGTCGGGGGCCTGCTGCTCTGTTATCTTCTTTCATTCTTCAGCTGCCCTTTTCAAAGAGACAACAGGAGGGAATGACGATGATGGCGTGTCAGCTATGACCTTTATGTGGGCTATTTGACCTTTACTGGCCAAACATCAGTTTACCCCTTCAGCCATCTTCACCCGCATTCTTTTGGCAAAGGACATTCTAGGGCAGACCTTGGCAAGTTACGCATACAGCCGGTTAACATTTTCAATCCCGCCAAACAGACGATTTTTTAGACCTATAATATTCAAACTGTAGCCGCTATATGATGTTCAGTTTTGTTTTCAAATTATTGTAAGTCTTTAACTATAGAAAACGTCTCAATGTCACAGTGGGTTGGTGACGAACCCCAAGATGCAGAGATTGTGGCAGGCATTGAGTAAGAAAACAGGGTTTAATGTTCAAAATCAAAGGTAAAAAACACAAACCAGGTATATAGCCAAAACTGAAAACAGGAACCAGCAAACAGAAAAACTGGAAACAGCTAATGGCTGACAAGAAAACACGAAACAAAAGAGCTAGGAGAAAGCAAACTACAAATAGCTAACAGGAACAGCTTACTGCTACGACCACAGTGACAAGGACAAGAAGTAGCACGACAGGTAGCAGCTGTAACGATAGACAATGACAGGTAGTGGTGACATAAACACGACACGACAATATTCCAACACCGAGCGGAGGACAAAGCAGGTTTAAATAGTAACTGGCTGATGAACACCAGGTGTGGCCAGGTGCCAATCAGCCACAGCTGAGGGGACACAGCACTCAGGGAGAAAAGCAGGAAACAAAGACAAAATAAGAGCGCTGACAGGAAATAAGACAAACACAGAGGAAAAACTAAAACATGATCAAACTGTCAGGGACAAGCCTGACACTCGAGGGTTGGAATCCGTGGTTTTGAGAGATGAACGAGTTATTACGGTAATTTACATCACAGCAGAGTGGGCGGGGTTTGGTTCTACAACAGCCAGCCTGAAACGTGGGTGTCAGGGACAGGCACAGAAGCAAATTTTTACAACAAAGTTTTGTAGAAAATTATTATTATATCAGACTGTAGGTGTTTTTTTTTACCTTTTACATTCATGTTTAGTTTGATGCGTTTTGTAAAAAATGTCAAAACCGAAGAGACGTTCATATGTCGTTAATATTCAATGTTTTATCGTTCATAGTTAATATTGTAAATCACACATTCTTTATTTTCATGTTCATTCTGGGTGTCCACCCATCCATCCATTTTCTACCGCTCATTCCCTTTTGGGGTCACGGGGGGCACTGGCGCCTATCTCAGCTACAATCAGGCGGAAGGCGGGGTAAACCCTGGACAAGTCGCCACCTCATCGCAGGGCCAACACAGATAGACAGACAACATTCACACTCACATTCTGGGTGTCTCGTATAGTAAAAAAAAAAGTAAATTTTTTTGGAGCTAGACTGTCATAACGTTTTTAGTATTCCAGCTATCCATTTTCTACCGATTGACCCTATCAGACATTTTTGTGAGTTTTTGTGTTAGTGTTACTAAAATAAGGGAACCAAGACCTGGGTCAAAATAATTGCAAAGGTCTGTTTTAGGGCTAAGGCTTTGGTAGGAAATAGTACCAAAACAAAAGCGCAGGGGGTGCACAAAAATTGATTTACATCAATTCTTATTCATGGGAAAATTACACAAACAGCATGTTAAAATTTTCAATCCGGCCCAAATGACGTTTTTTTTTTTTTAAACCTTAAACATTGAAACTGTAGCCTCCATATGATGTGCAGGTTTGTTTTCAAATTACCGTAAGTTTTGAACTATAGAAAACGTCTCAGGGGTTGGAATCCGTGGTTTTGAGTGATGAACGAGATATCACGGTAATCTACATCACAGCAGCGTGGGCGGGGTTTGGTTCCAGAACAGCCGGCCTGAAACATGGGTGTCAGAGACAGAAGCAAATTTTTACAACACAGTTCTGCAGAAAAATTATTATATCAGACTGTAGGTGTTTTTTTTGTACCTTTTGCGTTAATGTTTAGTTTGATGCGTTTTGTAAAAAACGTCAAAATAGAAGAGACGTTCATATGTTGTCAATATTCAGTGTTCTATCGTTCATAGAACTTTCACAGTATCATGTTAGACCCGCTCGACATCCATTGCTTTCCTCCTCTCTAAGGTTCTCATAGTCATTATTGTCACAGACGTCCCACTGGATCATTATTGTCACCGATGTCCCACTGGGTGTGAGTTTTCCTTGCCCTTATGTGGGCCTACCGAGGATGTCGTGGTGGCTTGTGCAGCCCTTTGAGACACTAGTGATTTAGGGCTATATAAGTAAACATTGATTGATGATTGATTGATAGTTAATCATGTAAATCATACAGTCTTTATTTTCTTTCTGGGTGTCTCGTTCAGTAAAAAAAAAATGTCAACTTCCATTCTTTTTTTTTTTTAGCTAGACTGTCATAGCATTTTTATCATTCCAGCCATCCATGTTCTACCGATTGACCGTATCAGACATTATTGTGAGTTTTTGTGTTAGTGTTCGGAAAAAAGAGAACCTAAACCTGTGTCAAAATAATTGCCAAGGTCTGTTTTAGGGCTAAGACTTTGGTAGGAAACAGTAAGCGCTAAGGGTGCACAACTCGCAATTCTTATTCATTACGACAATTCACAATTTTAAAACATAAATGTCATTTCTTTTTTATAAGAACCAATTCGTAAAAAAGTATTAAGATGCAACCAGAAAAAACCTTCCTAAAAGTTAACTTGTTTTAAAAAAGCTTTATTATAAATATTACACCAAATAACACTGTCATTGATGACGTGCTCAATCCCGCATGTCATCTGCTGCAAACTCACCTCCGCTAGGAACGAGCCGGGACACGCTCATGCTCACTTTTCCCGCATTGCAGGCACGCGCCTGCAAGGCTGCAGGCAATTACCAATCAGTGCACCTGGTTCTGATGAGGGCAGACAGCATAAAGAACAGCGGGCCCGAAGATCCAGTGCCGGAACGTAGTTCACTCCTCGTAGTAAGCATCCCGTCTCTGGCTTCCCTCCGCGTACTTGTTCTCTCTATGCTTTTCCTGTACCGGTGTCTTATGTCCTCTGTGTTTCTCGTGATCGATCTGTGTGCCTCAACTTCCCACTGGATTCTGGACTAACTCCTTCGATCCTCGACCCCTGCTTGGACACGGCCCTCGTCACCTTTCTCCAGCCCCCGACTTCTTGCTTGCCCATGGACTGCCTTCTCGCCTTGCCCCTTAGGTCTGACGAAGGATTTATCCAACATGCACTTACAACAAACTCTGGTAACATATACATTGTTAATTCTACACATCTTCCTGCACCTTTCACGTTTAGTAGCATACACAACCCAACACCTCATCAGCATCAGTTTCAATAAACCTATTGAACTGATCCCTGCCGTTGTGTCGTCTCTTTACCCCGTCGTATTTAACAAATACATTGCGACAATCCATTCAAATCAAGAATCGTGTTGAATCAAAAATCTTTCTATTGGAATTGTCATCCCAGGAATCCGATTGAATTAGTAGGTGCCCAAAGATTCACACCCCTAATGTGCACGTCTGTATTACTGTACTGTATTTACTTTGCTCTGCAACATCGTGTATGCTTGTGCCTTTAGTCCAGTGTTTTTCAACATTTTCTGGGCCAAGGCACATTTTTTTCATTGAAAAAATCTCGAGGCACACCACCAGCAAACAACATGAAAAAAATGAAACTCAGCAGCCGATATTGACAGTAAAAAGTTGTTCTCGCAATTTTGGATATGAATTCAAAGTGTAACCAACCATGCATCACTATAGCTCTTGACTCAAAGTAGGTGTGCTGTTACAACCCGTCACATCACGCCGTGACTTATTTGGATTTTTTTGCTGTTTATCTGTGGAGTGTTTTAGTTCTTGTCTTGCGCTACTATTTTGTTGTTGACTGTCATATGTACGAATGCACTTTGTGGATGCCGTCTGCTGCTCCACACGCTGTGAGTCTTTGCTGTCGTCCAGCATTCTGTTTTTGTTTACTTTGCAGCTAGTTCAGTTTTAGCTTCATTTTGCATAACGGTCCCTAAGCTTCAATGCCGTTTTCTTAGCGGCACTTGCACCAGCAGCACCTCCCGCTGTCGTCTGCATATTGATCACAACAAACCATGTTCCCGACATCTACAAAGCAATTAGCTACCTGCGGCCACTTACTGATATGGAAGAGTATACACGGTTACTCCGCCGATCTCTAGACATCACAGACACTCCACAGCGGCACATTTGCGGACAATAATTACTGGTTTGCAAAAAAATATTTTTTTAACCCAATTAGGTGAATTTACATAATCTCCCACGGCACACTGGACAATATATCACGGTACACTAGTCATTCTGTTTTACAAATTTGGTGTTGGCCCTGTGAGTTAAGATTGCAAAACGAAGGAAACATTTTAGTAAATAATGTTCGTATTTAATTGAAAATAACTTTAATTAGTGCAGTCGTTAACCGAGGTGCCACTGTATTTGATTATGTGACAAACCTATAGTGTCAAAGATTGTGTTGTATACTGATAGTGCTTACTCTGAAAGCTTTATAAAATTGCCACTGGTGTAAACATAAACTGCTTTGACGGTGTGCTTCTTCCTTAAACTAGGATGTTTTTTTGGGGGGGCGGGCGGGGGGGTGGGGGGGTGATCTCATGACTCACTGTGTTCAGCTGCAGATCGACACGGCCTGTCAGATAAAGGTCAAACAACAACTCAGGGCCAAGTTGGAACAAAACAAAGCGCACATGGCGAATGATGTAGAGTGGCTTCAGAGCTACCTAGTGAAACAACATAAGCAGCGACCACTTTAATATGCGTATGTCACATCTCTACTCTATTTTGGGGGGAATATTACATGATTTTTAGGCCCAATACTAAGAAGTAAGTGCCAACATGTCTTGAAAGGGCCTCTGATTTTGCAATGCATTGTGGGTGTTGGGTAGTCATCTTTTGCTGGACAAGGTTTTTGTTTACATGGCTGTACTCAACCAGCGGTATTGTGAGAGAGCCAAAAATTAGATTCAAATGGATCGTACGAAACAAAACCATCAAGGGACTGTGAAGAAACAAACTGGACCATGTTCCAAAGGCTTGCGACTTTAAAAATAAGTAACATTAGTAGAATTGATCCTTATGAGCACATCCAAGCTGTAACCAATTAGATGGTTCTGTGGGTGGGACAATGCTGGTGAGACCTACTGACAGAGGCAGACGCACACCCAAGCAGAGCAGCTTGTTAAGACTTTTTTTTTTGTTAAGACTTTAGTTTAGGCGGTGGCTCTTTGTTGTTAAGGCGGCCGCCTTGACCACAAAGTGCTGCGGGAAACCCTAGTAACTGGTACATGGGTCATACTTGTATAGCGCTTTTCTACCTTCAAGGTACTCAAAGCGCTTTGACACTATTTCCACATTCACCCATTCACACACACATTCACACACTGATGGTGGGAGCTGCCATGCAAGGCCCCAACCACGACCCATCAGGAGCAAGGGTGAAGTGTCTTGCTCAAGGACACAACGGACGTGACGAGGTTGGTAGAAGGTGGGGATCGAACCAGGAACCCTCAGGTTGCTGGCATGGCCACTCCCCCAAACTTCGCCACGTCGTTCTCATATGTTGGTGATATATGTTAGTTATATATGTTGGTGATATATGTTGGTTGTATATGTTGGTTGTATATGTTGGTGATATATGTTGGTTGTATATGTTGGTTGTATATGTCGGTTGTATATGTTGGTTGAATATGTTGGTTGTATATGTCGGTTGT
>NC_084618.1:24042568-24080068 GCF_033978795.1 Nerophis ophidion | reverse complement strand
TCCTTTAATAGGCCTGAAAATCTGTTTATGCCTCATTGTAATGAGGAAAAAAAAAAATCTAAAGGGTCATTTGAGAGAATGCTGAGAGTAGTTTTTTTTTGTCTGTGCTAATTTTCCATTACCCTGCTTATTCCCTGAACACAAAGCCAAAGATAGGATTTAATGAGGGGTCATTTTAAATAGAAAATACATTAAGGCAGGGGTCTCAGACACGTGGCCCGCGGACCAATTAAGGCCCGCGAGACGTTATTTTGCTGCCCCTACCTTAATATGAAAGTTTAATGTTAGTGCGGCCCGCAAGTTTTATATGAATGCCGCTTGACAGCGTTGTGTTATTTGGGTCCAAAATGACTCTTTCAACGTTCTGGGTTGCCTACCCCTGCATTAGTGGAAAAGCGGCAAATGAGAGAAAGTGACAAAAAAGTTGCCATGGAGACCAGGGTTTTCTTACATGCCTGGCTGCAGTCACACCGCGACACCTGTCCGTCAGCAATAACAGTACCCGATAACCTGGACCAATTTAAACCGTTATTTGTTGTTTTTTTTATTGTTTAATTTACATTGCCTCACCCGATGAATATTTCTATATGACGCCGGATAACACTCCAAGAGCCGTCACTTTTTTGCGCTCGCTATCCCGGTACTTTCCCGGCTATTATCCGCCGACCGCCGTGTTGCTGTAGGGAGGAAAAGCGGAACGACACACATTGCGGAAATAACATTATTCTCCATGCGTCGGCTAATTACAAATATATTCCACAACCCCAAACATCTTTTTCAAAGCCTGCAGTTAAGAGAAAGATTAGTGATGAGAAAAGACATTTCCAGGAAAAGAGGGAGATACAATATTCTTTTGTTGCACAGACAAAGTTGCGGTGCACAAGGAATACAATATGATACGTCATTATACAACTAGACATGCTGAGGAGTATCTTTTCTTGAAGCCCAGTTTCACCCAGACTCTGCATCCAGTGGCCCCCAGGTAAATTGAGTTTGAGACCCCCACATTGAGGTAAGATTGCACTTTTAAAGTGGTAGGTCTATATTGACAATAAAACACAGGAAAGTAAGAAGAAAAAAAGAGTGGTAAACTTAGGGTTATTTTTAAGAAAGCAGATGCAATATTAGGAGAATACGAACTAAATGTCAAAATTCACACACAAGTAAACATGTTTATAGTTTTTTCCTATTGCTTACAGACTACATTTGACATTTTCACACAGTTAACAAAACCACTGTGCAGATTTACCTGATATTAGGCATCGACTATGCTTCACAGTTTTAGCAAAATATTACACACAGTGCTTTACACACACCTTCCCATCTTGCACGTGTGATGTGGATGAGATACTATGGCCTGATCCAGCTGGACGGGCAGGTGATGATTAGAATCATTAACTGAGGCTTATGAGTAGGTTCTTTCATAGTGTTGCTGTTGCCTAAGTCTGCACACATGTAGCCTACACTCTATGCCGGTGTTTTTCAACCACTGGTGTGCTGTGAGATATTGTCTGGTGTGCTGTGGGAAATTATGCAACTTCACCCAATAGGTCCTATTTTCTTTTTTTTTTTTGCAAATCAATAATTATAATCTGCAAATAATGTGCCGTTGCTTAGTGTCTGTGCTGTGTAAAACTCGCCAGGGTAACCACATGGTACTCCATGTCAGTATGTGGCAGCAGGTAGTTAATTGCTTTGTAAAAGTCCAAATGTGTCGAACGAGACAAAGGATGGTTTGTTGTGATCTCAATGTGCAGACCACAGCGGGAGGCAGTGCGCAGGTAAAAAGGCATGTACTGTAATGCTTCAACCAAAAATGAACAAACGGGAAAGGAGAAGGCAATGGCTATGCAAAACGAAAGTAAAACTGAACTGGCTACAAAGTAAACAGAAACAAAATGTTGGACGACAGCAAAAACTTAGGCGTTGACAAAGTGCATCCATACATGTATGACATACTACGTGAGATGTATGACATACTACGTGAGTTGTATGGTCCTCTGTTGCCTTCTGTGTTTTAAAATTTTGATTTCTATTTACTGTTTTAATTGGTTTCGCCCTTAAAATCGTTTTTAATAATATTTTTATATATATTGTTTTTATATTGGTTTTATATGTATTTATTTATTATTATTTATTTTTATTTTATTGTTTTTATTCAGTCATTGGTGGAGCTCAGGATAGTATTTGAATGTTGTTTTTAATATTGTTGTGCAGCACTTTGGAAACATTTTGTTGTTTAAATGTGCTATATAAATAAAGGTGATTTGATCGATATCAATCAACAATGTCCACACAAAGAAGGATGGCAACAACTTAAATAGCCTTGCTTGCTAACACAAAGCAGGTGCGGGGAATACCGCTCAAAGGAAGACATGAAACTTCTACAGGAAAACACCAACAAAACAGGAAGGGCCACCAAAATAACAGCGAAAGACAATAACTAAAGCACGGGAAAACACCAACAAACTCAAAATAAGGCACAACGACCTGGAGGAGTATAGTTTTTTTATGTTTTCTGCTGGTGGTGTGCCTCTGTATTTTTAAATGAAAAAAATGTGCCTTGCCTCAAAAAAAGGTTGAAAAACACTGCTCTATGCTGTCATTTTTATTTTATCTCCGGATTTTTATTCAAAACTTTTTATTCGTCTCAGATTTGAATTTGTACTGCATGTCATTGTTGACTACTGTTACTTTACCTGACTGTGGTAAAAATACATATTAGATTAGATTAGATTAGACAGTACTTTATTTATTCCTTCAGGAAAATAAATATTTGCAGTTTGCAGCAATCATTGCTGAGCACGTCTTGAAAAGATTACATGATATTTGTACTTTCTCTTACGTATAGGCCCACTTCAAAGTAAACAATGACGATTGCTGTGGATTTTCCAATATATTTTGTCGAGTTACAGTTATCATTCATCACATTTGCTAAAAAGGTCGGGCAAAATGCCCCAAACTTGATTTTTTCATAGTAAAATGTTTTTTTTCAAAAATGTGTTTTGGGTAACTCACTCCAATAGTGTCTTATCATTTGAAGTCCGTGTAAGTTAGACTGACCATACATCCTCTTTTCCCCGGACATGTCTTCTTTTACGGGCCTGTCCGGGCTGTCCGGGGGGGTTTCTTAAATGCCTCAAATGTCCGGCGTTTTGAGTCGTGATTGTGTGTATTTTCAATGTACGTACATGGTTAAGAAGGGGTTGAAGAAAACAAAACAAATTGTGCAGATGTGTGCACGCAGCAGAATTAGTGAGGGAGGGGCAGAGAGAGCGAGATGGCGGATTGGTTGCTAATCGAGGCGTATTTGGTCAACAGCCATACAGGTCATACTGAGGGTGGCCGTATAAACAACTTTAACACTGTTACAAATATGCACCACACTATAAACCCACACCAAACAAGAATGACAAACACATTTCGGGAGAACATCCGCACCGTAACACAACATAAACCCACCCAGAATCCTTTGCAGCACTCACTCTTCCGGGACGCTACCAAACCCCGATTACATCACATCAAATATTCCACTTTAAAAAATAACTTTGGTGGAAGATTTTACCTATTTTGTGTGTTTGCCATAAAAAAACAGTTTTGTTTGACAAAAAAGGGAGGAAAACTTCCATCCATCCATTTTCTACCACTTATTCCCTTTGGGGTCGCGGGGGGCGCTAGTGCATATCTCAGCTACAACCCGGCGGAAGGCAGGGTACACCCTGGACAAGTCGCCACCTCATCGCAGGGCCAACACAGATAGAAAGACAACATTCACACTCACATTCACACACTAGGGCCAATTTAGTGTTGCCAATCAACCTATCCCCAGGTGCATGTCTTTGGAGGTGGGAGGAAGCCGGAGTACCCACGCATTCACGGGGAGGACATAGAAACGCCACACAGAAAGATCCCCAGCCCGGGATTGAACCCAGGACTTCTGAGGACCTTCTTATTGTGAGGGAGACGCACTAACCCCTCTGTCACCGTGAAGCCCGGGAGGAAAACAAACATACAAAAAAACAATATTAAAAAAAAACTAAAACATTTTGAAATGAGGAATAGATCAGAAGATGATGTAGAGATTTAAGCGTTAAATATAAAATGTATGTATGCCCTGGCACACAATTATCATTTCATGACCCAAGCAAAACCATTTTTACACTTTTATACTGAAATAGATACACCTACAACTTATTAAATAAAAACATAGAAAAAACTACCAGCAGCGGTAAAGTTTAGATCCATGAAGGAGAGAAGAATACAACTGAATACATTTACATATGCATCCAAATTGGTCTTCTTTTTATATTATTTCTTTAATGAAATAAGTAACGTTTATGACAACCTTTTTCCAAAACACAATATAGAACGTGAAATATAACAGGACAATGCGTACGTTTATCATTTGTTTTCAAAACCTTACAAAAAGTGGGACTCCAACAATTTACTGTGGGAACCCATTTTTATGACTTGATGGGGTCCATGGGACCCCATTTTGAAAATTCCTAGTACCAACACTGCTGTCAACAGAGGAGAAAAAAGTGCTTTATTTAATATATTATTTATAAAGCAAGATCAAGTATCATTGGCAAATTTTCACCTAAGCCCGGCCTTGTCACGCATATATGTGTGTCCTCTTTTTGGTCTGTCATAATATGGTCAGCCTGGTGTAAGTGAGATGACCATAAAACTGCATTTTTACAAATGCTTGCTTTATTTTGATGGGAATGGGCATACGTTTGACCCAATTGTGTCATTTTGCAAATCTAGGAATTAAGAAAATTGAATGTTGTGTTTGAAAAAGTGTGTAAATCCTTTTGAAAAAAGACTCACAGTTAGTAAAATTGAGTATAAGCATATGCAAAAAAAAAACTATAATTGTGTACTATGAGGACAGAACCACCATTACGTGTTATGCAAACCACAAGTGTTTTAATGTTGAAAAAAAATCATTACTGTATATGATCCCTTTAAAGAAACATTATTTTTTTTAAATCCATGTTTAAAAATGAGGAATTGATTTACAATTGGAATAAATACAAATCGCAATTTTGATGTGAACCGATAACGTGTTTTTCCTATCTTTCAATTTGTTTTCCTGCTTTCTCACCATGCATCTTCTTCACAAGTCCCACCTGGCACGTCTCACTATGCAAATGGCACCATCAGGGCCGCATAGCCTGTCTCAAATCAAATAGGAGTGAGCCAAATCTGCATGTACCCAATTATGCATCAAGTCTGACAAGTAGGGCTTCTAAAATAACATTTTTAACCTCTTTTGTCCTTTTCCCTTTAATGCAATGCCTTTTGACAGCTAAAAAAAAACAATCAAGTCTCAGGGATTGAGGATGTGTTGCCAGGCAACAAGTGGGGATGTGTTCAGATAATTGGAATCCCCGAAAATAAAATGTAACAGCGACACGAGTACCACCTCCTTCTTATCGCACTAACCCACTTTTCACCTTTCAACTCTGCATGACTCTTCCTTGCATGCATCAGATCACATGCAGGGAGGACCCTCGCTTCCTCCCCTCATGACCGATCAGCAGGGGTGGGTAAAATATCTATACAACAATATATCAATATAACAAAAATTTCTTACGATAAAATATACATGTTTTTTTGTCTTAATATTGTTTTTTTTAATTAAACTTTTTTCCTTTTAAATTTATATTAAATTTCTATCTCATTGTACAGTTAGTAAGACAAGACAGTACAGTACAGGAAGTCAACAGTTAAAGGGTCTGTTTGCAACTTTAACCCGGATCCCTACAGGGCGCTAACGTTCCAAAATATACCTGTGTATAGACATGGATTGATATGTATGTATAGATACAAAAAAAAAGATATAAAATAAATATATACAGTGTATATATATATACAGTGTATATATATATATTTTTATGTCTATATATATATATATATATATATAGATACCAGGGTTTCCCACACATTCATTTATGGCAGCCCGCCACGAAAGAATTATGGCCGCCACAAATAATAAAGAATAAATAATTTTTTTATTTTTATTTTTTCCGGCTTTTGACTCGCGCGACTGCTCAAAAAAGCAATGGGACTCTGTCTGTGAATGGAGCTTGTAGTTACATATTATATAAATATGTAAATATTATATAAATACATACATAAATATGCACACAAAGTGTTGTAATTATATTCCAACTCCGCGTTCTTCTTGGTCATCGCCACCGCCGCTGCTGCAGCCGCTGCCGCCACCGCTACCCAGCCCCCACACAGCCGTCCACCGCCGCCCAACCACACCACCACAAATAGATGCCTGACCTGTGGGAAACACTGTATACATACACACATATATATATATATATATATATATATATATATATATATATATATATATATATATATATATATATATATATATAAATACACATATATATATATATATATATATATACATACATATATATATATACCTATATATATACATACACGTATATATATATATATATATATATATACATACATATATATATACATACATACATATATACATACATACACATATATATATACATACATACATACACATATATATACATGCACACACATATATACATGCACACACATATATATATATATATATATATATATATATATATATATATATGACTCCAAGATGGCGGCGCCCGGACGGGCTGCGTCCTCGAGGGGCTCCTGCTAAAGATGGAACATTTGGCAGAAATACCGGACAATTCCACAAACTTTATGGCTGGCTCACATCGTGGTCACTCCGTGATCACGTACGACCGCCAGACACTTCTGGATGTGGACATATCGGGCCGTTTTGGACTGATAGACGCGTGCGTGCTAAACGTGCTAACTAGCATGGGAATACGTCGGCGGCTACATCCAGCGGCCTGTGAAGCAGGGGAGTATAGTAGCAGCGGGGGCCGTCTACGGAGCAGACGCCAGCGGTGTAATCGGAAACGCGGATGCCGAGCGGGGCTAAAAACAAAGCAGAAGGCTAATCCCCACAGAACACCACTTCCCTCCATCCTGAAGACGGATTTAAATGGAAAATGGTCTGGGTAAGGAGTCAGTTAAATTAGAACAAGTTTTTTCTGCTTTGAGTGTTTCAGAGTTGGACATGTGTTTTACTGAGGTGGCTAACTATGATGCGTGCAGTTTATCAAAGCAACAAACAAACACTCGGAAAATTCCCGTTACTGAAGTGGCTAACTATGATGCGTGCAGTTTATCAAAGCAACAAACAAACAATCGGAAAATCCCCGTTACTGAGGTGGCTAACCATGATGCGTGCAGTTTATCAAAGCAACAATCAAACAATCGGAAAATCCCCGTTACTGAGGTGGCTAACCATGATGCGTGCAGTTTATCAAAGCAACAATCAAACAATCGGAAAATTCCTGTCGTATCAATTCCTAGATATGGTCGTAACTATACTAAATGCACTGGGCATAATAAACACAACATTATTAATATTGCTACTACGGATAATTTGATCAAAAACTCCCTAAAACAGCCCACTACCTATAATATAGGGTTTTAAACATAAGATCATTGTCTCCTAAAACGTTGTTAGTTAATGATATTATCAGAGACAACAATCTTAACGTCATCGGTCTCAGCGAAACCTGGCTTAAACCAAACGACTTTTTTGCGCTAAATGAGGCATGTCCTCCTAACTTTACACATGCGCATATTGCCCGTCCGCTTAAAAGGGGTGGGGGGGGGGGTCGCACTAATATACAACAAAAACTTTAACCTTAGTCCTAACATAAATAATAAATATAAATCGTTTGAGGTGCTTACTATGAGGTCTGTCACACCGCTGCCCCTACACCTGGCTGTTATCTACCGCCCCCCAGGGCCCTATTCGGACTTTATCAATGAATTCTCAGAGTTCGTTGCTGATCTAGTGACACACGCCGATAATATAATCATAATGGGGGACTTTAATATCCATATGAATACCCCATCGGACCCACCGTGCGTAGCGCTCCAGACTGTAATTGATAGCTGTGGTCTCACACAAATAATAAATGAACCCACGCATTGCAACGGTAATATGATAAACCTAGTGCTTGTCAGGGGTATCACCGTTTCCAAAGCTACGATACTCCCGTATACTAAAGTATTGTCCGATCATTACCTTATAAAATTCGAGGTTCAGACGCATGTTCGTCAAACTAATAATAATAATAACTGCTATAGCAGCCGCAACATTAATACAGCCACAACGACAACTCTTGCTGACCCACTGCCCTCGGTAATGGCACCATTACCAAAGTATGTGGGCTCTATTGATAACCTCACTAACAACTTTAACGACGCCCTGCGCGAAACCATTGATAACATAGCACCGCTAAAGTTAAAAAAGGCTCCAAAAAAGCGCACCCTGTGGTTTACAGAAGAAACTAGAGCTCAGAAATTATTATGTAGAAAGCTGGAACGCAAATGGCGCACGACTAAACTTGAGGTGCACCATCAAGCATGGAGTGATGGTTTAATAACTTATAAACGCATGCTTACCTTAGCTAAAGCTAAATATTACTCAAATCTCATCCACCGTAATAAAAACGATCCTAAATTTTTGTTTAGTACGGTAGCATCGCTAACCCAACAAGGGACCCCTTCCAGTAGCTCCACCCACTCAGCTGATGACTTTATACAATTCTTTAGTAAGAAAATTGAAGTCATTAGAAAGGAGATTAAAGACAATGCGTCCCAGCTACAACGGGGTTCTATTAACACTGACACGATTGTATATACGGCGGATACTGCCCTCCAAAATAGTTTCTCTCGTTTTGAGGAAATAACATTAGAGGAATTGTTACAACGTGTAAATGGAATAAAACAGACAACATGTTTACTTGACCCTCTTCCTGGGAAACTGATCAAGGAGCTCTTTGTATTATTAGGTCCATCAGTGCTAAATATTATAAACTTATCACTCTCCTCGGGCACTGTTCCCCTAGCATTCAAAAAAGCGGTTATTCATCCTCTTCTTAAAAGACCTAACCTCGATCCTGACCTCATGGTAAACTACCGACCGGTGTCTCACCTTCCCTTTATTTCAAAAATCCTTGAAAAAATTGTTGCGGAGCAGTTAAATAACACTTAGCGTCTAACAATCTATGTGAAACCTTTCAATCCGGTTTCAGGGCAAATCACTCCACGGAGACAGCCCTCGCAAAATTGACTAATGATCTATTGCTAACGAGGGATTTTGATGCGTCATCTATGTTGCTGCTCCTCGATCTTAGCGCTGCTTTCGATACCGTCGATCATAATATTTTATTAGAACGTATCAAAACACGAATTGGTATGTCAGACTTAGCCCTGTCTTGGTTTAACTCTTATCTTACTGATAGGATGCAGTGTGTCTCCCATAACAATGTGACCTCGGACTACGTTAAGGTAACGTGTGGAGTTCCCCCGGGTTCGGTCCTTGGCCCTGCACTCTTCAGCATCTACATGCTGCCGCTAGGTGACATCATACGCAAATACGGTATTAGCTTTCACTGTTATGCTGATGACACCCAACTCTACATGCCCCTAAAGCTGACCAACACGCTGGATTGTAGTCAGCTGGAGGCATGTCTTAATGAAATTAAACAATGGATGTCCGCTAACTTTTTGCAACTCAACGCCAAAAAAACGGAAATGCTGATTATCGGTCCTGCTAGACACCGAACTCTATTTAATAATACAACTCTAACATTTGACAACCAAACAATTAAACAAGGCGACACGGTAAAAAATCTGGGTATTATCTTCGACCCAACTCTCTCCTTTGAGGCACACATTAAAAGCGTTACTAAAACGGCCTTCTTTAATCTCCGTAACATCGCTAAAATTCGCTCCATTCTGTCCACTAAAGACGCTGAGATCATTATCCATGCGTTTGTTACGTCTCGCCTCGATTACTGTAACGTATTGTTTTCGGGTCTCCCCATGTCTAGCATTAAAAGATTACAGTTGGTACAAAATGCGGCTGCTAGACTTTTGAGAAGAACAAGAAAGTTTGATCACATTACGCCTGTACTGGCTCACCTGCACTGGCTTCCTGTGCACTTAAGATGTGACTTTAAGGTTTTACTACTTACGTATAAAATACTACACGGTCTAGCTCCATCCTATCTTGCCGATTGTATTGTACCATATGTCCCGGCAAGAAATCTGCGTTCAAAGGACTCCGGCTTATTAGTGATTCCCAAAGCCCAAAAAAAGTCTGCGGGCTATAGAGCGTTTTCCGTTCGGGCTCCAGTACTCTGGAATACCCTCCCGGTAACAGTTTGAGATGCCACCTCAGTAGAAGCATTTAAGTCTCACCTTAAAACTCATTTGTATACTCTAGCCTTTAAATAGACTCCCTTTTTATACCAGTTGATCTGCCGTTTCTTTTCTTTTTCTTCTATGTCCCACTCTCCCTTGTGGAGGGGGTCCGGTCCGATCCGGTGGCCATGTACTGCTCGCCTGTGTATCGGCTGGGGACATCTCTGCGCTGCTGATCCGCCTCCGCTTGGGATGGTTTCCTGCTGGCTCTGCTGTGAACGGGACTCTCGCTGCTGTGTTGGATCCGCTTTGGACTGGACTCTCGCGACTGTGTTGGATCCATTGTGGATTGAACTTTCACAGTATCATGTTAGACCCGCTCGACATCCATTGCTTTCCTCCTCTCTAAGGTTCTCATAGTCATCATTGTCACCGACGTCCCACTGGGTCATTATTGTCACCGATGTCCCACTGGGTGTGAGTTTTCCTTGCCCTAATGTGGGCCTACCGAGGATGTCGTGGTGGTCTGTGCAGCCCTTTGAGACACTAGTGATTTAGGGCTATATAAGTAAACATTGATTGATTGATTGATATATATATATATATATATAAATATATATATATATATATATATATATATATATATATATATATATATATATATATATATATATATATATATATATAGGGCAACTTAACTATATATATACAAAACACAATTTCCCAACTCATATGGAAACGGGGTTTGTAATAAAGTTGACTTTGGAGTATTTAGGAGCGAGCAAATTTCACGAGTGGATTTGTTGCACAGGTGGCATCCTATGACAGTTTCACGCTAGAAATCACTGAGAGCGGCCTATTCTCTCACAAATGTTTGTAGAAACAGTCTACATGCCTAAGTGTTTGATTTTATACACCGGGCCAAGTGATTAGGACACCTTATTATCATTATTAGGATGGGTGGCCCAATACTTTTGGCAATATAGTAGTGTACATGAATATCTTTTTTCTAAACTGGGAACTTCCTTCGGGCCAGATTTTGAATGCTGGCGGATCCCTGCTGTATTATATCGTGACTCAAGTATTGCAAAATCCATCCCAATACCCAACCCTACCCATCTGCAACAACATATTGTCCCAAAACACCATCATTAGGTATTTTTTTTGCCTACACAAACAACACTGAGCATCTCGGTAAACTACTGAGGTTGAAGCGCTGGAGGGTTTGGTTGTACTTCACCTCCAAAGTTGCTGAGTCAACCACATGCCTGAAGGTGATAGTGTGCAAGTAACGGCTTGTCAGTAACTTAATGTTGCTCAATTAATACACAACTCTTTCATGTAGGGTGAAGTAATTATAAAGTCTAACATCATAATAATCGTGTACCAATAATCCAATTGTACAGAATGTATGTACTTAAACTGTGGAATTGAAGCACTTTAAAAGCTTGTTAATTGTTTTACAAATTCCTTCTGTTCTGTATTGCTGTTTTTGCAGTAATAATTATGACATTTGCTGTGAATGTGTTTTCATTTTGGTGAATGTGTTACTTTATTATCATTTTAATCATATTATTCCATTTAAGTATTTAAATTCATTTTTGTGTTTAACTTTGGATGTCACAAAATAAAAATAAAAACGTATTGTTTTTGGACAAAATCTGTAGGTTTTCTTTTTTTAGGTACAGATTCAGGCATCATCTAAGCTAGGGCTATTCAACTACATAATGAAGAGAGCCGCAGTTTCAAGAGCCCAAGGGCTCATGGGCCGGACATCGAAATGTGGATGGGTTATATTTCTTTAAGACTGTGTTAACTTAATTGGAAAGTAAACACACTGGCTTTCAGACTGCACTGTCAATAAATTCATTGTTTTGCCCTCGCTACTCGTTTCCAGCGTGCGCAGAGAGTTAACGGTATGAACAGCTCTAGTTTTTGTTGAGAACTAATGTCCCTTCTTTTGAATCATTTTCCTTCCTTAGTTTTATTTCTTTACACTTCTTTCTTCATTTCGGTTTGTAAGACTGAAAATATAAACATAAAATAGTCATAAAGTACAAAGTCCATTATGTGTTTTACATAAATAATGTCTATTGTGAATTTAACATAAATAAAAAATAAGGTTTAGTATTAATATAGTCACACAAAGCAGGGGTCTTAGACACGCCCGCGAGACGTTATTTTGCAGCCCCCACCTTAATATGAAAGTTTAATGTTAGTGCGGCCCACAAGCCCCGCACGTGCTCATCCTCCCTGCATCTCCCCCTCGCTCGTCCGCCTGCTCTCTCTGTCACTGGGTGTGTGTCTCTCTATCGCTCCCTCCCCTGTCGCTGCTGTAAACAGTCCAGGCCGGGAGACGAGTGGACCGGTAGCTTCCGAAGCACTCCGCCGAAGGACCGAGCGACAATACAAAACTGTGGTGCACTGGACCCCAGCGCTGATACTCCGGTAGAGAGTCGTTGGGCGAATCAGACGTGTAACACGTTAGTCGTGATGTTATCCCTTTCGGGGCTAATTGTGCTACCGTAACTGTCAACTCCACGGCGAGCCATTTCTCCCCTTCCTTCAGCTTCGGACCGAAACGATTTTTGTTATTTGGCTGCAAAATGGATCTTTCAACGTTCTGGGTTGCTTACCCCTGCGTTAGTTGAAAAACGGCAAATGAGTGAAAGCGACAGAAACGTTGCCGTGGAGACCAGGGTTTTCTTACGTGCCTGGCTGCAGTCACACCGCGACACTTGTCCGTCAGCAGAGGTGGGTGGAGTAGCCAGAAATTGTACTCAAGTAAGAGTACTGTTACTTTAGAGATTTATTACTCAAGTAAAAGTAAGGAGTAGTCACCCAAATATTTGAGTAAAAGTAAAAAGTATGTTGTGAAAAAACTACTCAAGTACTAAGTAACTGATGAGTAACCCGATTACGGCAACAAATAATGCACAAAAACCTAAAAATAGCAATGAGCAAATTCAGAGCCAGGAATATCTCTTAAGCAACTAAAACAATAATATATATTAAATAATAGTACATTAAAATAAGGCACATTGAGCCACAATAACTTAACAGCACCATAGGCTCAGTAGGCATTCATTGATTTGATTGATTGATTGATTGATTAAAACTTGTATTAGTTGATTGCACAGTACAGTACATATTCCGTACAATTGACCACTAAATGGTAACACCCCAATAAGTTTTTCAACGTTTATCAATTACTTAGTAAATGACTTAGTAAATGACCAAGTCGAGGTGATATACCTCATATATACATACACAAACACATATCATATATATATATATATATATATATATATATATATATATATATATATATACACATACATACATTTATATATATATATATATATATATACAGTATATCATTTATATTTATTTATTTTGCCGTTTTTGTTGACATGTTGAAGGTGTTTTAATGAATATACATGCATGTTTAACATATAGATTCCTATCTTTCATGAAGACAAGAATATAAGTTGGTGTATTACCTGATTCTGATGACTTGCAATGAATGGAATCAGACGTCCACGTTTTCAAATGGAGGAGAAAAAAAGTTCCTCTTTTCTGACTAATACCACATGAAAGTCGTTGGTTTTTGGCATCTTATTTGTCCAGCTTCCATATTCGTTTTTATACACATTACAAGAAATACATTGGCGGCAAACTCCGTAGCTTGCTAGCTTGTTTGCGCTGGCTTTCGGAGACTCTTATTTTGTTAGCGCAGGCGCGGTGGAGCGGCGCTTTTATTGTGAAGACAGGAACTGTGCGATCAGTCTTTAGGCTTTTGACGGGAAGTACGGTTGAAATAAAAAGTGTATTTTTTCCTTTACACTTTTGATTGATTGATTGAAACTTTTATTAGTAGATTGCAAAGTACAGTACATATTCCGTACAATTGACCACTAGATGGTAACACCCCAATACGTTTTTCAACTTGTTTAAGTCGGGTCATGTGACCGCCTGGCTCTGTTTGATTGGTCCAACGTCACCAGTGACTGCATGTGATTGGTGAAACGCAGGCATGCGTAGATTCTACTTTGAAGCTCTGTCATTAACCAAAACAAACATTAATAGATCGATAAAAAAAGTAGCGAGTAGCGAGCTGAATGTAGATAAATGGAACGGAGTAAAAGTAGCGTTTCTTCTCTATAAATATACTCAAGTAAAAGTAAAAGAATGTTGCATAAAAACTACTTGTAGAAGTACAATTTATCCCAAAAGTTACTCAAGTAAATGTAACGGAGTAAATGTAGCGCATTACTACCCACCTCTGTCCGTCAGCAATAACAGTCCCCGATAACTCGGACCAATTCAAACCGGTATTTGTTTCTTTTGTTGTTTAATTTGCACTGCCTCACACGATGAACACTACATATATTTCTATATGACGCCGGATAACACTCCGGGGGCCGTCAATTTTTTGCGCTCGCTGTCCCGGTTTCTGTAGGGAGGAAAAGCGAAACGACACACATTGCGGAAATAACATTATTCTGCGTGCGTCGGCTAAATACAATTATATTCCACAATTCCGAACATGTCTTATTCAAAGCCTGCAGTGAAGAGAAAGGTTAGTAATGAGCAAAGACATACATGTTATGGAGACCACAAGGAAGTGTTTTAAATAAAGAAACAAAATCATTATATGACCTCTTTAATATGTAAACAATATCCAATTGACTCTGCAGTAGTTTGCTTTATGGAGGGTTTTTTTTATTAGCGACTCACAAAAGGTCAGTTAAGTGTGTTGACCCTGGAACCGACTATTTCTGTTTCAAACATTTTTTTATGGGAAAAAAATTGTTTCTAAATCCGGTCAAAACCAAGGTCAAGCAGTGTCCCTGAACGGATTGTGTTTTGCCGCATCTATAAAAGCTCATAAAAAGCTACCGGCTTCACCGCCTCAGTATAAAAGCCACAATGTCAGCCCTGGGGATGTTTCATGACAGCGTAAACATTGTCACCAAAGGTCAGATGAAAAAATACACAACCTGTCGCAGGAAGATGAAATGTGGCCATGATGCGCTGTAGACCTTGACTGGTGTCAGCAACAAAGACGTGCTTCTCTTATCATTTGTGCTCCAAACAACAGAAGGAGAGAAGCGACGACATCCTTCATCCAAATCATGAAGGGGAGCCAAAGAAAGTCTCAGAGTTTGGAAAATGGAGTAACTTTCTTCAGCACTTTCGGATTTTTCTCATGGTTCAAATGTGTTGATTGTGCAAATGAAAATAATTTTCCAATTCGGGATGGGTATGGAATGTTGTACTTTACTAGGTACTGACCGTCAATACTAGAGATGTCCGATAATGGATTTTTTGCCGACATAGTCCAACTCTTAATTACCAATTCCGACATCAACCGATACCGATGTTTACAGTCGTGGAATTAACACATTATTATGCCTAATTTTGTTGTGATGCCCCGCTGGATGCATTAAACAAGGTAACAAGGTTTTCCAACAATAAATCAACTCAAGTTATGGAAAAAAATGCCAACATGGCACTGCCATATTTATTATTGAAGTCACAAAGTGCATTTTATTTAACATGCCTCAAAACAGCAGCTTGGAATTTGGGACATGCTGTGTGTGTGTGTGTGTGTGTGTGTGTGTGCGCGGGGGGGCGGTTTATAGCTTGGGTGTATATTGTAGCATCCCGGAAAAGTTAGTGCTGCAAGGGATTCTGGGTATTTGTTCTGTGTGTTTAAGCTGTGTTATGGTGCGGATGTTCTCAAGAAATGTGTTTTGTCATTCTTGTTTGGTATGGGTTCACAGTGTGGTGCATATTTTTAACTGTGTTAAAGTTGTTTATTCGGCCACCCTCGGTGTGACCTGTATGGCTGTTGACCAAGTATGAGTTGCATTCACTTGTGTGTGTGAAAACCGGTAGATATTATGTGACCGGGCCGGCACGCAAAGGCAGTGCCTTTAAGGCAGGGGTCACCAACCTTTTTGAAAACAAGAGCTACTTCTTGGGTACTGATTAATGCGAAGGGCTACCAGTTTGATACACACTTAAATAAATTGCCGGAATTAGCCAATTTTCTTAATTTACCTTTAATAAATACATATATATATATATATATATATATATACACATATATATATATATATATATATATATACATAAAAAAATGGGTATTTCTGTCTGTCATTCCGTCGTATATATTTTTTTCCTTTTACGGAAGGTTTTTGTAGAGAATAAATAATGTAAAAAACACTTAATTGAACGAAAAAAATGAAAATTTCATTTTGAAACATAGTTTATCTTCAATTTCGACTTTTAAATTCAAAATTCAAACAAAAAAAATGAAGAGAAAAACTAGCTAATTTGAATCTTTATGAAAAAATTTAAAAAATTATTTATGGAGCATCATTACTAACTTTTCCTGATTAAAATTCATTTTAGAATTTTGATGACATATTTTGAATAGGTTAAAATCCAATCTGCACTTTGTTAGAATATATAACAAATTGGACCATGCTATATTTCTAACAAAGACAAATCATTATTTCTTCTAGATTTTCCAGAACAAAAATTTTAAAAGAAATCCAAAAGACTTTGAAATAAGATTTAAATTTGATTTTACAGATTTTCTAGATTTGCCAGGATAATTTTTTTAAAATTTTAATCCTAATAAGTTTGAAGAAATATTTCACAAATATTCTTTGTCGAAAAAACAGAAGCTAAAATGAAGAATTAAATTAAAATGTATTTATTATTCTTTACAATAAAACAAATAAATTTACTTGAACATTGATTAAAATTGTCAGGAAAGAAGAGGAAGGAATTGAAAAGGTAAAAAGGTATATGTGTTTAAAAATCCTAAAATCATTTTTAACGTTGTATTTTTTCTCTAAAATTGTCTTTCTGAAAGTTATAAGAAGCAAAGTAAAAAAAATTATGAATTTATTCAAACAAGTGAAGACAAAGTCTTTAAAATATTTTCTTGGATTTTCAAATTCTTTTGAGTTTTGTCTCTCTTAGAATTAAAAATGACGAGCAAAGCAAGACCAGCTTGCCAGTAAATAAATAAAAATTAAAAAATAGAGGCAGCTCACTGGTAGGTGCTGCTATTTGAGCTATTTTTAGAACAGGCCAGCGGGCGACTCATCTGGGCCTTACGGGCTACCAGGTGCCCGCGGTGACCCCTGCTTTAAAGGGGAACATTAAGGGGAACATTGATAACTGCAAGATGGCGGCGCCCGGACGGGCTGCGACACTGCGGTGCTCTTGCTAAAGATGGAACATTTGGCGGAAATGCCGGACAGTTCTGCAAACTTCATGGCTGGCTCGCATCGTGGTCACTCCGTGATCACGTACGACCGCCAGACACTTCTGGATATGGACATATCGGGCCGTTTTGGACTGATAGACGCGGGCGTGCTAAACATGCTAACTAGCATGGGAATACGTCGGCGGCTACATCCAGCGGCCTGTGAAGAAGCGGAGTCTAGTAGCAGCGGGGGCCGTCTACGGAGCAGACGCCAGCGGTGTGATCGGAAACGCGGATGCCGAGCGGGGCTTAAAACAAAGCAGAAGGCTAATCCCCACAGAACACCACTTCCCTCCATTCTGAAGACGGATTTAGATGAAAGATGCGAGACTACTGGTCTGGGTAAGGAGTCTGTTAAATTAGAACAAGTTTTTTCTGCTTTGAGTGTTTCAGAGTTGGACATGTGTTTTACCGAGGTGGCTAACTATGATGCGTGCAGTTTATCAAAGCAACAAACAAACAATCGAAAAATCCCCGTTACTGAGGTGGCTAACTATGATGCGTGCAGTTTATCAAAGCAACAAACAAACAATCGGAAAATCCCCGTTACTGAGGTGGCTAACCATGATGCGTGCAGTTTATCAAAGCAACAATCAAACAATCGGAATATTCCCGTCGTATCAATTCCTAGATATGGTCGTAATTATACTGAACGCACTGGGCATAATAAACACAACATTATTAATATTGCTACTACGGATAATTTGATCAACAATTCCCTAAAACAGCCCACAACCTATAATATAGGTTTTTTAAAAATAAGATCATTGTCTCCCAAAACGTTGTTAGTTAATGATATTATCAGAGACAACAATCTTAACGTCATCGGTCTCAGTGAAACCTGGCTTAAACCAAATGACTTTTTTGCGCTAAATGAGGCATGTCCTCCTAACTTTACACATGCGCATATTGCCCGTCCGCTTAAAAGGGGTGGGGGGGTCGCACTAATATACAACGAAAACTTTAACCTTAGTCCTAACATAAATAATAAATATAAATCGTTTGAGGTGCTTACTATGAGGTCTGTCACACCGCTGCCTCTAAACCTGGCTGTTATCTACCGCCCCCCAGGGCCCTGTTCGGACTTTATCAATGAATTCTCAGAGTTCGTTGCTGATCTAGTGACACACGCCGATAATATAATCATAATGGGGGACTTTAATATCCATATGAATACCCCATCGGACCCACCGTGCGTAGCGCTCCAGACTATAATTGATAGCTGTGGTCTCACACAAATAATAAATGAACCCACGCATCGCAACGGTAATACGATAGACCTAGTGCTTGTCAGGGGTATCACCGCTTCCAAAGTTACGATACTCCCGTATACTAAAGTATTGTCCGATCATTACCTTATAAAATTCGAGGTTCAGACGCATGTTCGTCAAACTAATAATAATAATAACTGCTATAGCAGCCGCAACATTAATACGGCCACAACGACAACTCTTGCTGACCTACTGCCCTCGGTAATGGCACCATTCCCAAAATATGTGGGCTCTATTGATAACCTCACTAACAACTTTAACGACGCCCTGCGCGAAACCATTGATAACATAGCACCGCTAAAATTAAAAAAGGCTCCAAAAAAGCGCACCCCGTGGTTTACAGAAGAAACTAGAGCTCAGAAATTATTATGCAGAAAGCTGGAACGCAAATGGCGCACGACTAAACTTGAGGTGCACCATCAAGCATGGAGTGATGGTTTAATAACTTATAAACGCATGCTTACCTTAGCTAAAGCTAATTATTACTCAAATCTCATCCACCGTAATAAAAACGATCCTAAATTTTTGTTTAGTACGGTAGCATCGCTAACCCAACAAGGGACTCCTTCCAGTAGCTCCACCCACTCAGCTGATGACTTTATGCAATTCTTTAGTAAGAAAATTGAAGTCATTTGAAAGGAGATTAAAGACAATGCGTCCCAGCTACAACGGGGTTCTATTAACACTGACACGATTGTATATACGGCGGATACTGCCCTCCAAAATAGTTTCTCTCGTTTTGAGGAAATAACATTAGAGGAATTGTTACAACGTGTAAATGGAATAAAACAAACGACATGTTTACTTGACCCGCTTCCTGGGAAACTGATCAAGGAGCTCTTTGTATTATTAGGTCCATCAGTGCTAAATATTATAAACTTATCACTTTCCTCGGGCACTGTTCCCCTAGCATTCAAAAAAGCGGTTATTCATCCTCTTCTTAAAAGACCTAACCTCGATCCTGACCTCATGGTAAACTACCGACCGGTGTCTCACCTTCCCTTTATTTCAAAAATCCTCGAAAAAATTGTTGCGGAGCAGTTAAATGAACACTTAGCGTCTAACAATCTATGTGAAACCTTTCAATCCGGTTTCAGGGCAAATCACTCCACGGAGACAGCCCTCGCAAAAATGACTAATGATCTATTGCTAACGATGGATTCTGATGCGTCATCTATGTTGCTGCTCCTCGATCTTAGCGCTGCTTTCGATACTGTCGATCATAATATTTTATTAGAACGTATCAAAACACGAATTGGTATGTCAGACTTAGCCCTGTCTTGGTTTAACTCTTATCTTACTGATAGGATGCAGTGTGTCTCCCATAACAATGTGACCTCGGACTACGTTAAGGTAACGTGTGGAGTTCCCCAGGGTTCGGTCCTTGGCCCTGCACTCTTCAGCATCTACATGCTGCCGCTAGGTGACATCATACGCAAATACGGTATTAGCTTTCACTGTTATGCTGATGACACCCAACTCTACATGCCCCTAAATCTGACCAACACGCCGGATTGTAGTCAGCTGGAGGCGTGTCTTAATGAAATTAAACAATGGATGTCCGCTAACTTTTTGCAACTCAACGCCAAAAAAACGGAAATGCTGATTATCGGTCCTGCTAGACACCGAACTCTATTTAATAATACAACTCTAACATTTGACAACCAAACAATTAAACAAGGCGACACGGTAAAGAATCTGGGTTTTATCTTCGACCCAACTCTCTCCTTTGAGGCACACATTAAAAGCGTTACTAAAACGGCCTTCTTTCATCTCCGCAACATCGCTAAAATTCGCTCCATTCTGTCCACTAAAGACGCTGAGATCATTATCCATGCGTTTGTTACGTCTCGCCTCGACTACTGTAACGTATTATTTTCGGGTCTCCCCATGTCTAGCATTAAAAGATTACAGTTGGTACAAAATGCGGCTGCTAGACTTTTGACAAGAACAAGAAAGTTTGATCACATTACGCCTGTACTGGCTCACCTGCACTGGCTTCCTGTGCACTTAAGATGTGACTTTAAGGTTTTACTACTTACGTATAAAATACTACACGGTCTAGCTCCATCCTATCTTGCCGATTGTATTGTACCATATGTCCCGGCAAGAAATCTGCGTTCAAAGGACTCCGGCTTATTAGTGATCCCCAAAGCCCAAAAAAAGTCTGCGGGCTGTAGAGCTTTTTCATTTCGGGCTCCAGTACTCTGGAATGCCCTCCCGGTAACAGTTCGAGATGCTACCTCAGTAGAAGCATTTAAGTCTCACCTTAAAACTCATTTGTATACTCTAGCCTTTAAATAGACTCCCTTTTTAGACCAGTTGATCTGCCGTTTCTTTTCTTTTTCTTCTATGTCCCGCTCTCCTTTGTGGAGGGAGTCCGGTCCGATCCGGTGGCCATGTACTGCTCGCCTGTGTATCGGCTGGGGACATCTCTGCGCTGCTGATCAGCCTCCGCTTGGGATGGTTTCCTGCTGGCTCCGCTGTGAACGGGACTCTCGCTGCTGTGGTGGATCCGCTTTGGACTGGACTCTCGCGACTGTGTTGGATCCATTATGGATTGATCTTTCACAGTATCATGTTCTCATATGTTCTCATAGTCATCAGTATCATCAGTATCACGTTCTCATAGTCATTATTGTCACCGATGTCCCACTGGGTGTGAGTTTTCCTTGCCCGAGGATGTTGTAGTGGTTTGTGCAGCCCTTTGAGACACTAGTGATTTAGGGCTATATAAGTAAACATTGATTGATTGATTGATTATCACCAGACCTATGTAAGCGTCAATATATACCTTGATGGTGCAGAAAAAAAGACCATATATTTTTTCAACCGATTTCCGAACTCTACATGGGTGAATTTTGGCAAAAATAAAACGCATTTCTGTTTATCGCTGTTTATCGCCCTGGAGGTGATGACGTCAGAATGTGACGTCGCCGAGGTAATACAGCCGCCATTTTCATTTTCAACACATTGTAAACATTGGGTCTCAGCTCTGTTATTTTCCGTTCTTTTGACTATTTTTTGAAACCTTGGAGAGAGACATCATGCCTCGTCGGTGTGTTGTCGGAGGGTGTAACAACACTAACAGGGAGGGATTCAAGTTGCACCACTGGCAAGAAATCTGCCGCCAGACCCCCATTGAATGTGCGGGAGTGTCTCCACATTTTACCGGCGATGACAGACATGGCACAGAGATGTATGGATAACCTGCAGATGCATTTGCAACGATAAAGTCAACAAAATTACCAAGGTGAGTTTTGTTGATGTTGACTTATGTGCTAATCAGACATATTTGGTTGCGGCGTGACTGCCAGTTAATTGATGCTAACATGCTATGCTAATCGATGCTAACATGCTATTTACCGGCGGTGCTGAAGCAGATATGGCACAGAGATGTATGGATAACCTACAGATGCATTTGCAACTATATTACGTTTCCTTCCACCCACATTTAATGCGAACAAACAGTTACCAATCGAAGGATAAGTTGCTCCAGTGTCACGAGATGCGAAAGTCCTGATCGTTTGGTCCGCACATTTTACCGGCGATGCTAACGCAGCTATTCGGCCATGCTATGGCTATGAATAGCGTCAATAGCTATTCGCTCAATAGCTTAAGTTTCTTCTTCAATACTTTCATACTCCAACCATCCGTTTCAATACATGCGTAATCTGTTGAATCGCTTAAGCCGCTGAAATCAGAGTCTGAATCCGAGCTAATGTCGCTATATCTTGCCGTGGTATTCGCAATAGTTTGTTTACATTTGCAGCACTGTATGACGTCACAGGGAAATGGATAGTCGCATCGCAAATAGCGAAAATCAACCACTTTAAAGCTTAATTTAGGGATATTCCGAAACCGGTAAAATTTTGAAAAAAAATTAAAAAAATACAACAAGCCACTGGGAACTGATTTTTATTGTTTTTAACCCTTTGGAAATTGTGATAATGTTCCCCTTTAAGGTTTATTGGCTTTCTGTACTTCTCCCTACGTCCGTATACACAGCGGCGTTTTAAAAAATAATACATTTTACTTTTTGGAACCGAGACTGATAATTTTGAAACCGATACCAATAATTTCCGATATTACGTTTTAAAGTACTAGCTGTTCAGAGTCGGGACCCAGGATGGACCGCTCGTCTGGACCCAGGATGGACCGCTCGTCTGGACCCAGGATGGACCGCTCGCCTGTGTATCGGTTGGCGACATCTCACATCTCTACGCTGCTGATCCGACTCCACTTGGGATGGTTTCCTGAGGACGGGACGCTCGCTGCTGTCTTGGATCCGCTTTGAACTGAACTCTCGCGGCTGTGTTGGTCCCCTGGGGGGGGGGGGGGTCCCCTGGGGGGGGGGGTGCCCACATATGAGGTCCTCTCCAAGGTTCTCATAGTCATCATTGTCACTGGCGTCCCACTGGGTGTGAGTTTTCCTTGCCCTTATGTGGGTTCTTCCGAGGATGTCGTAGTCATAGTGGTTTGTACAGTCTTTTGAGACATTTGTGATTTAGGGCTATATAAATAAACATTGATTGATTGATTGATTGATTGATTGATAAAGCATTTATTGGCCGATAATACCGGCAGTCCCATATTATCGGACATCTCTAGTCAGCACTACTATGTACCCGTTCACGTAAAATCAAACAGTAGCATATTTCGATACCTGTGTTTCACATTATGTCATTTCCAGTTACAGACTCAAGCACTTGACGAGTAAACAAGTGTATTCATAGCCCACTGCCTCTTGGTAATGTTGCAATTTTGGTCTTGGACTGGATAAGAAGCAATTGAACCAACAGGAAGCAATACGTGAAGCTAATAAACAATATGTCAACATAGCTAGATTTATCTTGTGGCATACCCCAGGGATCAATACTGGGACCAAAAGTTTTCAATCTATATTTAAACGGTATATGTAAAGTTACAAAACTAGTGTGTAATTCTAATACATTGTCAAAAAGTTGTGACCGTCATTTGGCGACACTTTCGACACCAATGCTTTACTTGTTTTGTCAGAAAAGCAAAGTGTGGCCTAAGGGTAATTTGTTGAAGGCACTTCTTTTTTTATGACACATTGTAAACATAACTAAACAAAAAACATTTGGAAAAACAAATCAAAAAGGCATATTCTTGCATAATGTAATTACAAATGACATGATAATGTCACACTACCACCATATTAGGAGAATATTAATATCAATATTGTTTGTTTTGTATATTTGAAAGTACCACACCACTGCTATTTTTTTTAGAATGTAAAATAGCTGACTATTGTTGTTATTTATGAACATATTTATTAGCACAGTATTGTTTTGATATACTGGGAGGTTATACTGTAGAACACTGCTGTTGCCTCTTGGCAGTCGTTACTGATATTTTTCATTAAAGTAGTGAAATTAAAACAACAGTCAGTTTTTTTTCTAAATTTTAAACATGGTATGGACTAATGTTGTCCCGATACCAATATTTTAGTTCCCAGTACCAGTATCAAAATGTATTTTGATACTTTTCGGTACATTTCGAAATAAAGGGCAACACAAAATTGCATTATTGGCTTTATTTTAACAAAAAATCTCAGGGTACATTAAACATATGTTTCTTATTGCAAGTTTGTCCTAAAATAAAATAGTGAACATACAAGACAACTTGTCTTTTAGTAGTAAGTAAGCAAACAAAGGCTCCTAATTTGTCTGCTGACGTATGCAGTAACATTTTGTGTCAATTTCCATTCTGTTATTTTGTCATTTTTATTAATGACATATTTATATACGGACAAGTGGTAAACAATGAATAGTATTCTACTTGTTCATTTACTGTTAATATCTACTTACTTTTTCTTTTAACATGTTATATCTATACTTCTGTTAAAATTTAACAATAACATTATTTGCCTGAGTGGCTGGAAAGGACAGATAATAAATAAATAATAAATAAAAATGCTTTCTTTTTTAATTGATTAACAATTGTTACAAGATGGGCGATTCCTTCAAAAATATATATTTTTTGACACCGTTAATGAATATAGAAAATCTAAAAAGTGCATTTTTTTCCCAGTTGGAAAAACTGCCTTGTTGCCATCAAGGCATTTTCGCTTCTACATCCATGTTGGTGGGCTCATATTGCCCATCCGGTTTGAAGCCGGAATATAAGACATTTTGCTTTGTAATCATATTTCTTCCTCTTAATTTTTGTGATTTTTTTTGGAACTTCTCCCTAGCGAGTCGTGACTTAAGAGGCAATGTCCGTGAATCCTGTGTGTGTTAGCTCCTGCTCGCCGTGCACCGAGAAAAAGATTGTGGATGACTGAAAAGAGGGCTCACTTTCTTCTGTCAATTTCACTGTTAAACGTGCTCAGGTGCTGAGGACGGTGCACATAGTGAGCCCTCTTTCACACTGTTTGAAGCAAGAGACGGAGAAAACAAACGCACATGGACATCGCAATTTATACACTGCAAAAACTGAAATCTAAGTAAGATGAAATATCTCATAGAAGGGTGATATTTGCTTATTTTCTGTCTGATAAGATAATTCTTCTCACTAAGCAGATTTAATGTTAGTGTTTTACTTGTTTTCAGTGTTTTGGTCCTAAATGATCTCAGTAAGATATTACAGCTTGTTGCTGAGATTTTATGACCTATATTGAGTAAAACATGCTTGAAACTACTGTGTACATACATCTACTGATGCCTCTGGACACATCTTCAGTGATGTGCCTGGAATCATCGGGTGTTTCGGGTCTTTCAACATCATACACCCTCCTCCAGGTGACCCAGCCGGGGCTGATCAGACCCCAGCTTGTGTCCAGATGGCTAGCTAGCTACCATGACTCCATGGCTCTCCCCTTTTGAGCCACAGCCATCTTGAGGCCCTCTCTGCCGCATCGGTGGTACTGCGGATGGCTCTCCTCCTTCTCTCTCCCTCCCTGAAGGCTCTGGTCAAGGAGCGGGCTGCAAATTCCCTGCATCCAACCTCAACTGGGAGGCACCTCACTCTCCAGCCAGCCTGCTGACAGTCACTGACCAGTCCCGCGTACTTGGAGAGCTTCCTCTCAAAGGCTTCTTCCAGGCGGTCTTCCCATGGGACGGCCAGCTCCAGCAGCACTACCTGCTTGGTGGACTCAGACACGAGGACAATGTCTGGTCGCAGGGTGGTGACTGCAATGTGGCTGGGGAACTTCAGCTGATGTTCAAGGTCCACCAACAGCTGCCAGTCTCTTGCAGAGGTTAGAATGCCCGCAGAAGTTCTTCTGGCAGGGGTTGGCTGCTCCCCAGCTCTGACAAAGGCGATGATTTTCTTGGAGGGTCGGAACTGCTTTGCCCACACAAGTCCTGCGCTGATGGTTTCAGCAATGGTCTTAAGGACTTGGTCATGCCTCCAGCGGTACCGACCATCTCCATGTGCCCTGGTGCAGCAGCTGAGGATGTGTTCCAGGGTTCCTCGCTTGGAACACAATGGGCATGCTGGTGTCTCTGCTATGCCCCATGTGTGCAGGTTAGATGGGCTTGGAAGCACATCGTACACTGCCTGGATGAGGAATTTAATGCGGTGAGGTTCGGCTTTCCACAGCTCGGCCCAGGTCCCTTTCCTCTCAACCGCATTCTCCCATCTTGTCCAAGCACCCTGTTGCTTCAATCCCACTGCCTTGCAAGTTCTAATTTCCTCCACTGCAGCTCTCACCTCCTCCTGAACAAGGCAGCGCCCTTCCTTCCCGCTGGTTTTCAATTGGGGAATTGGAAAGGAGCCTAGCCCAGCTCTGCCTCGAGTGACCACTCCCACCAGGCTTCTTTGACGCAGCCTTGCCTCTGCCTCTTGAACTGCATCCTCAGGCCTCCACTTCCTACCAGTCCTCACTTGGATCCCTGCTTTAGCCACCTTCGGATCTCGTGAGTCCCTGAGCTGAACCACTTCTCTGGCTCTTGCTACCTTGAACTCTTCCTCCAAGGATTTGAAGGGCAGTTGCAGTTTGTTGGTGTTCCCGTAGAGTGCGAGCCTGCTCAGGCTCTTTGGTAATCCCAGCCATCTCCGGAGGTGGCTACTGACCCTCCTCTCTAAGGTCTCCACTGTTGAGATGGGGACTGCATAGACAAGGAGGGGCCACAGGATCCTGGGAAGAATGCCATGTTGGTAGACCCAGGCTTTGAACTTTCCAGGTAGGCCTGACTTGTCCACGGATTTCAGCCAGCCATCCAACTCAGTGCAGGTCGACTGGATAGATGTGGTATCTCTCAAACTAGAATATCTTTTGATTTTAATTTTCCTGAGGGAACTCTCCTGAAGGAATCAATAAAGTACTATCTATCTATCTATCTATCTATCTATCTATCTATCTATCTATCTATCTATCAATTGTTGCAAAGCTTTGTCAACACTCACAAGTATAAAACTGCTTTTTCAAAGTAATAATTTATTACTAGCATTTACTTAATTTAAGAATACTTTTCAACATAGGTCTCATTTTTTTTCTATCAAGAAAATATTCTTATTTCAAGGTTTTTTTGGGTTCATTGAGGTTAGCTCATTTGACTTGTTCTTGAAAGTCTTGACAAGCCACATTTTCTTGTACTATTGGCAGACAATTTTGCTTAGTTCAAGTAAAATACCCCTCATTTTTGTATTTTTTTTCCCTTGTTTTTGAACACTCACTTTTTGCAGTGTAGTGCCAAATTTATTGATTTCATTTTAATTCCTCGTTTGATTACGGTACCGTATTTTCCGGTCTTTAGAGTGCACCGGTATATAAGCTGCACACACTAAATTTTAGGAGAAAAATATGTTTTTCCATATACTAGCCCCGCCGCAAATACAGTATAGAGTTTGCAAAAATTAGTTATTTACAAAAAACATAAGGTCCTGAGTTCAATCCTGGGCTTGAGATCTTTCTGTGTGGAGTTTGCATCTTCTCCCCGTGACTGCGTGGGTTCCCTGCGGGTACTCCGGCTTCCTCCCACTTCCAAAGACACGCACCTGGGGATAGGTTGATTGGCAACACTAAATTGGCCCTAGTGTGTGAATGTTGTCTGTCTATCTGTGTTGGCCCTGCGATGAGGTGGCGACTTGTCCAGGGTGTAAGCTGTCTTCCGCCCGAATGCAGCTGAGATAGGCTCCAGCACCCTCCGCAACCCCAAAAGGGACAAGCGGTAGGAAATGGATGGATGGATTTTAATTTATCGTTTGATTACGGTGCCGTATTTTCCGGACTTTAGAGCACAAGCTGCACCCACAATATTTTAGGGGAAAATACGTTTTTCCATATATTAGCCCACTGCAGATACTGTACGTATATACTTTGCGAAATGAGTTATTTACAAAAAACATTTCTGTAAATGTTTACTTACATACCTTAATTGTTTCCGAACGGGGCCTGAAACCGAAATGGAGGTCATCATCATGGACCCAGTAGCTGCGGAAGCTAGCTGTCCAGAAAGCTAAACGGACTTAACTCCGCGGTTACGTTTTGGTGAATCTATTGAGGAATTTGTGAAACTGACATTGTAAGTTGATAATTCTACACAGACACTCATAAATGTGTTAGCATATTAGCTAATGCTAACACCGCTTGCATTATATAACATCCCTGCAGCACTGCTAAACAGTCCATGATATTGCTGAGGAAGGCTAGAAAAATTGTCCAGGGAGGATTAAAAAGAAAAAGCCATTGCGAGAAGGGCAAAAAGGAAGAAGGGAGAAAAAAAATGTCACTGGGGCGGAGCTAAGGTCACTGGGGCGGAGCTAAGGTCACTGGGGCGAGGCTAAGACACTGTGCTGTCAGGTCCCTAATCAATTGGCCTGAGTATACTGTTGTGGTTTACTAAGTGGAGGTGACGGCAGACACCAGAGGGAAATAATGTCCAAAGATTTATTATATATATAGTAAACTTACATATATAATAATAGTAATAATTTACAATATTAATAAACTATAGAATGGTGTGTGACAAAATCCAAGAGTGTATGTGAGTGACTATGTGTGTAGATTAGCTGTTAAGTGTTACCGTACATGTTGAATGAGGAACGAAGGAAGAAGGCAGTCCATGGTGCATGCAGGGGATCCGGGGCAAGAGGGAGGCGTCAGAGATGTGGGGCGAGCAAGGAGTCGAGGAACGAGGGAGGCAGTCGAAAAAACCATGAAGCGCGGGGGAGACAGGGACGATCCGGGTGCACAAGACGCACAGCTTGACTAGGGGATGCACACAGGGAATGCCAGGTTGTCCAGGCTTATGAAGGTAGCTTTGTCATTACCGTCGGGTGAGAAGATTGCCGGTGTATGATTGTAGCTGGCAACTGCTGCAGGGCGGAGACGCGCACGGCTCATCCCTGGATGTGCGCGCCCGTGGGCCTGTCCCGAAGTGCGTGTCCCAAGTTGCGCACAGACGGATGAGCGACGTTGGCAGTAGTCTGAGCCGTAACAGTGTTGCCTTCATTATAACACCTATATAAGTCTTTTAGTTTTTTGCGGCTCCTGACAGATTACTTTTTTGTAATTGTGGTCCAATATGGCTCTTTCAACATTTTGGGTTGCCGACCCCTGGGCTAGAAGATGGAATGGCACTTGTACTTCCGGTTGAAAGCACTAAATGGAAGGACACTTTGAACTGGTCCAAAAGATGGTCACCACGGCACAAAAATAGAGAGAAAGTACACCTTTTCGGGGTACTTTTTCTCAAAAACTATTTGCAATATTGCCGTCAACGAAGAAAAATCTAATAAATTAGCCCAAACGTTAAATTAACCGCAGGGTTCAAAGTGAAGGACAAAAAGTAGCGGCTTACAGTCCGGAATTTACAGTAATTGACTTACTAAGTGCCAGGCCTTACAATGTTTACACTTTTACACCGGCACAGTAGAATAACTTTGCATTATTTTGCAAGACATTTTTTTAAAATGAGAAATTAGAGGTCAACCAGCGTCACTACACAGAGTCCACATTTACGTCGCCGTAAAAAACAAGTCCAAATTCACAGCAAATTAGCGCGACGTGTTCCCATGTCCCCGGTCTCGTTAGCTGCAGGCTAACACGAAAAAGTGTGACATTTACCAGTGTCACGTTGGCAAATTTTGCCGCTGACCCAAACATCGGGTGGTGTGTATCTAAAAACACGCACATAAATGATACGCACACACACCTTTAAATAATAGGCTGAAGATGGAACGGCACTTGTTCTTCCGGTTGAAAGCATTAAATGGAAGGACACTTTGGACTCGTCCAAAAGATGGTCACCACAGAACAAAAATAATACCTTTTCGGTGTACTTTCTCTCAAAAACTCTGTGCAAAACGGCCGTCAGCGAAGAAAAATCGAATAAATTATCCCAAACTTTAAATAAACCGCAGAGTTCAAAGTGAAGGACAAAAAGTAGAATAGAATAGAATAGAATAGAAAATACTTTATTGATCCCTAGGGGAAATTCAGCACCACAGTTTGCTCACAATAAACAATAATAATAATAAATAATATAACATATATCATATATATAATATATAATATATGAATAATATAAATATATTCTACATTTAAGTGCAGTCAAGAAGGAACATATGCATTATACAGTCTGATGGCTGTCGGTATGAAGGACCTCCTGTGTCGTTCCGTGTTACATTTTGGGAGTCTGAGCCTTCCACTGAACGTGCTCATTCTCTCCGCAAGGTCCGAGTGTAGTGGGAGGGAGGTGTTGTCCAGGCCTTACAATGTTGACACTTTCACACCGGCACAGTGGAATAACTTTGCATTATTTTGCATGACATTTTTTTAAAATGAGAAATTAGAATTCAACCAGCGTCACGGCACGAAGAGTCCACATTTAAGTCGTCGTAAAAAACAAGTCCAAATTCACAGCAAATTAGCGCGACGTGTTCCCATGTCCCCGGTCTCGTTAGCTGCAGGCTAACGCAACAAAGTGTGACATTTACCAGTGTCATGTTGGCAAATTTTGCCGCTGACCCAAATATCGGGCGGTGTGTATCTGAAAACACACACATAAATCATGCACACACACACCTTTAAATAATAGGCTCCAGGCTTGTACCTCAACTCTGCAGCAGTCACATTTCACATGCAAATGCATTGTGGGGCGTCTGCTCGGACGGGGAGGTCAGAGGGCAGTGCGCAGGTTAGGGTTTAAAGCCTCGCTCATTAAAGCTGGTGGTAACTTCACCACCTCCAAAAAAACAACAAAAAAACAGAGGAACATTCCCACACTAAATCCCTAACAAGCCAATTGCCATGCAGGAGGAGGCGTTTCATTTGCCCCCGAGCCAGCATTACTTCCAGCATGTGTGCGCCATAATGAGATTTCCACTGCATTTCCCTGAGCTGTGTGTCTGCGAGTCAAGCCCGCTTTGGAATTGGAATTGGGAAAACGAATGCAGCACACAGCTCCCATAGACATAAAAAGTTTTTTTTTTAGCACCAATAACAAGAAGTAAAGTTGCGTTAAAGTTTTTGAATAGCACTCCCATTCTCTCTTTGCCACTTCGTCCGAGGCCGCTGAGCTTTGAGTATCGACGGACGGCGGCATGAGTCATTTCTCGCAGTGTGTTGACTGAGGAGAACATTATGGGATGGCATGAGTCACGCCTCTGTGGGCAGCTCATTGTCATGTGCAGCCGAGTGGCCTTGTGCTGCTCTCGCAGGAAGGAGGGCGGCAAACACATGCAAACACAAAACAAAGGAGTGTACTTAAAATGATGAACAGACTGTGCAATCTAGCCAGGAGTCCTTAGAAATGATTATAAATGATCTTGCGAATGGAAAACATCGGCATATCTATCACGCTGATGGCTTCAGGAAAGTAAAAAAAATATCAATAATGCAAGAAAATAGGATCTGTCTTTTCCTAACGTATATTCATTGCTTGAAAAAGGATACATTCTTTACTGGAGAGCAGTAATATGGGGCAGGCTTAAAGTTAAGTTAAAGTACCAATGATTGTCACACACACACACTAGGTGTGGTGAAATTTGTCCTCAGCATTTGACCCATCCCCTTGATCACACCCTGGGAGGTGAGGGGAGCAGTGAGCATCAGCAGTGCCGCGTCCGGGAATCCTTTTTGGATATTTAACCCCCAATTCCAACCCTCGATTCTGAGTGCCAAGCAGGGAGGTAATGGGTCCCATTTTTATAGTCTTTGGTATGACTCGGCCGGGGTTTGAACTCACAACCTACCAATCTCAGGGCGGATACTCTAACCAAAAGGCCACTGGGTAGGGGACTCAGAATCCACAGATTTGGCGAATTATGCGTGGTCTTGCAACTACAAAAATCAGCATCATTGAGCAGCGCTCAAAAGTGCACAACAAGTGTCTTTTTAGGAACAGCAACGTGTAACAACAACAATCGGCGTCCTCTCGCGTAGCCCAGACCTGTCTCCTGGTTTCTGTCTGAAGCAATAAGTCGTTTAACCTAAACCAGCGTTAAAGGTTACCCTACACGTACAAATTTTGACACGGCTAAGTGCGCCGTGTATGTCTTGAATCTCCGGCACTTAGCTTTGTATGGACTCATTGATTGTTTACAAACTGAGTTCGGAGAGGAAGTGACACCCACACAGGAAGTGACGTCAGAAAGAACACGCCACGGCCAGCTTCATAATAAAGCAGTTTCGTAACTCGGAGCGAACCACTGGAAATATGAAGGCGAGTCATCCAGACATACCCGTGTTTCTCCTTCTTCTACATGTGCAGACGCTTGTGGAAATCACACATGAATACTTTAAAGGCCTACTGAAATTAGATTTTCTTATTTAAATGGGGATAGCAGGTCCATTCTATGTGTCATACTTGATCATTTTGCGATATTGCCATATTTTTGCTGAAAGGATTTAGTAGAGAACATCGACAATAAACTTCGCAACTTTTGGTCGCTAATAAAAAAGCCTTGCCTTTACCGGAAGTAGCAGACGATGTGCGGCTGACGTCACAGGTTGTGGAGCTCGTCACTTCCTCACATTGTTTATAATCATGGCCACCAGCAGCGAGAACGATTCAGACCGAGAAATCGACGATTTCCCCATTAATTTGAGCGAGGATGAAAGATTCGTGGATGAGGAGAGTGAGAGTGAAGGACTAGGAAAAAAAAAAGACAAGGGCAGTGGGAGCGATTCCGATGTTATTAGACACATTTACTAGGATAATTCTGGAAAATCCCTTATCTGCTTATTGTGTTACTAGTGATTTAGTGAGATTATATGGTCGTACCTGAAAGTCGGAGGGGTGTGGCCACGGGTGTGGTGACCGCCAGTGTCTCCGAGGGAAGCCACGTTTCTCGACGAGGCAAGGCAGCCGGGCTGAGATTTTTTTTTTTCCCTCCACGGTTTAAACATCCGACGGTCGGTGGCGGCCGGTGGGAGGAGGCAAGAGAGTCCTCAGCTGCAGGAGGAACGACGCAAGCTCTCCGCTCATGTCTACAGTAAGAGCCGAATGTAAACAAGGAAACACCGGCTGTGTTTGTGCTGCTAAAGGCGGCCGCAATATACCGCTTCCCACCTACATCTTTCTTCTTTGACGTCTCCATTATTAATTGAACAAATTGCAAAAGATTCAGCAACACAGATGTCCAGAGTACTGTGCAATCATGCAATTAAAGCAGACGATTTATAGCTGGGATCGGTGCTGGATCAAAATGTCCGCTACAATCCGTGACGTCACGCGAATGCGTCATCATACGCGTCATCATACCGCAACGTTTTCAACAGGAAACTTCGCGCGATATTTAAAATTGCAATTTAGTAAACTAAACCGGCCATATTGGCATGTGTTGCAATGTTAAGATTTCATCATTGATATATAAACTATCAGACTGCGTGGTCGGTAGTAGTGGGTTTCAGTAGGCCTTTAGGAAAAGCGATTGCAGCTATTTGGGATACAACACCTCTCAGACGGCAAGAGAATTTTCCAATGTCGAGGTCAGCTGTGATTCTACTTCGCGAAAAACTTTGTCCATTTGTCGAGGGAGAGACAACGAGGATGCGAGATTTCGTGGATGTGATTAAAAAGAGGTGGCGTGTTCTTTGTATTACCAGGCCAACGAGGGGAAACTACAGAAAACAGCGAATGCTTTTGGACTGGCAAAGCCGACTGTATCAGTTATTGTCCGCCATGTATGTCGCGGAGTCAACGTCTAGGTCCAGAGTATATAAAATCACCAAAAACGAATGGATAATGAAGATGAAAGCAAAGGAGTGAGGAGTGTCCTGACCAGATATCTAGATCCCTAGATTGATTGATGTAAAATGTTCTTTATCACATTGTTTACATGTCCAATAAAGATTTGATTAATGTATGATGCCTCAGGTGTGATTCACTACAATAGGGCCCCACAGCACACTGGATTCAAGTTAACTGAAATACCACAACACTGGATTTTGTTCGGATAAGTTAAATTGAAGAACCTGCACACAAAGCAACACTGGAGGTGACTATGACGAGCGCATTTTCCTCTCATGAGTATTAGGTCGCGTTGCGCTGGCGTACGGAGGGGTAGGGGGTCTTAAACAGTGGCATTGTTGCGTGTGGACACGAATAAGGTTGGTGGGATTTACCCTGGATAACCTTATCCGGCTTAGTGTAAACGGGGCCTAAGCCTTCTGGGTAATAGTACGTAAATATTTAGCAACACACCGCTCTCCTCAATTCCTAGTTCACACATCTTTTTACATTTATTCAAGCTTTATTTATCCGGAGAGAACATATTTTCCTTTGCAAAGCCGACCTAGCAAAAAGGCGGTTGGCGGTGTGGAAGATTAGCACAAAATAAACATGGGGAATGTCTGCAACTTTTGCACAACAAAGCAGAAGGCGGACAATAAGGAAACTTTTGGTGGTTATTTTCATAATTAAAATGAATTATTACTATTAATAGGTATAGCTAAGAACAGTGCAGTGCATGGACAAAGAGCTCTGCGTGTGTGCCTTACGGCCATCCAGTGTCTATTTTTAAATCTGTGTGGTAAAAAAAAACAAAAAAAACATCAACACAGTGTACTTTTACTTGTTTGAAATACAAATATATTTGTTTCCAATTTTTGTTGCAATCCTGTGCTTTTTGAGTTTACAGCACCTCCAAATACTTTATTGAAGTCATTTGTACTTTACTTTTTATTAGTTATGCTAAATTGGATTTAGTTCTATTTATGTATTATATATTTTTTTCCTCATATTTTATCTTTCATTCTTAACCATAGTTCTATTTGTACACGTTTTTTTTTTTTACACAGAGCCTTCTGCAGCAGGAATTGTATCGTCCATTGTCTGGAGACCTCCTGGTGCAGACGGCTCTTATGATAGCGTTTCTTCACCTGGCTCCTCTGTCCTCAGCCAAGCATTCATCCATGTTTTAAAAATTCCACATAATATTTCACTATAACGGAATCTGCCCTGCACTCAGCTTCTTTAACGTGTAGCCCATCCTCCGTGTATTCAGGCTCAAAAGGATCCGGTTCTGGATCATCATTTGTCCCAAAGTAGTCGTCATGAAGTCTGCCATGGTGTCAAACACAGAACTCTATGCTGTTATTGAAGGAAGTAGCATTGTGAAATCAATGCACCCAGGAAAGAGGTGCATTAAAGCTTATAAAAAGATCGAAATAATGTAAATATTATATGTATATAAAATGTCGGAGGATTTATGTTGAGGGCTTTACAGACATAAAAAGGGAATCCCTATCACTTGGATTAATTTGGTATCCTTTTTGATATGCTGGTATGTTTACTTGTAAAAGATTGCAAAATGAATATTCATACAGTATTTTTCTAGATGAAACTCTAATCTGGCTGTTAGCAGGCTACTGTATGGACACATTTTGTTGTAAATTACAGAAATTATATTTATAATGGCGGTAATCAGAGTCACCCACCCATCTTTTAAAGTTTTACGTACCATTGCAGCGCCTATCTTTTCAAATGGGGTGCATCACTACTTTATCTCTGGTCTCCTCGTCTGTTTTGGCCACGCACATCCATCTTCTTCTTCACCTTTTTTCCTGATGTCCGACTATTTCTTTTTTTTCCCCGCTTGTGTGCGTTTATCGGAGCCCACGGCTTTGACATGCTCTCAATCTCAACCCTCTTTTCGTCAGCTGGAAACACGAGAAAGAAGCATCTCCTACTGACGCCTCCTGAATGATGATTAGGCAGTGTCGAAATCTCAGGCAAATGGCTACCGTATTTTATATTACTTTAGAAGGGGGTCGGCAACCTGCGGCTCCTTAGCGCTGCCCTAGTGCCTCTCTGGAGCTTTTTCAAAAATGTATGAAAAATGGAAAAAGATGAGGAAAAAAAAAATAATTTTGTTTTGATATAGTTTCTGTAGGAGGACAAACATGACACAAACCTCCCTAATTGTTATAAAGCACACTGTTTTTTAGTAAACATGCTTCACTGATTCGAGTATTTGGCGAGCGCCGTTTTGTCCCACTATTTTTGGCGGTCTTGAACTCACCGTAGTTTTTTTAAATGTATAACGTTCTTCGACTTTCTAAGACGTATTTTATGCCACTTCATTTTCCGTCTCATTTTGTCCACCAAACTTTCAACGTTGTGCATGAATGCACAAAGGTGAGTTTTGTTTACGTTATTGACTTATGTAGAGTGATAATCAGACATATTTGGTCACTGCAAGCTAATCGATGCTAAAATGCTATTTAGGCCAGCTATATGTACATATTGCATCATTATGCCTCATTTGTAGCTATATTTGAGCTCATTTGGTTTCCTTTAAGTCGTCTTAATTCAATTTATAACTCATGACACACTATCTGTATGTAATATGGCTTCTATTTTTTTGCGGCTCCAGACATATTTGCTTTTGTATTTTTGGTCCAATATGGCTCTTTCAACATTTTAGGTTGCCGACTCCTGCTGTAGAAGAAACAAATATTTTTCCTTATATTAGTTGCACTACACAATGACCCGCTGACATAAATGTTGTGAAATTTGTATTTACACAGAAAGATATTGTAAATGTCATTTTTTTACATACCTTAAATATTTCCAAATGGTGTCTGTAACACGGCAGTAAAACGGCTGAGCAAACAAAACATAATTCATCGTCATGAACCCACTAGCTGCAGAAGCTCGCTGTCCAATCAGCTGAACGGATTCAATAACTCCACGGTGACGTTTTGCTGAATTTACAAAACTAAAACAATACAAAAACAAAACAAATGTAGGTTAATAATACTAACACAGACACTTGTAAACATGTTAGCATATTAGTTAATGGTAACAACGCCAGCTTAATTACGATAGCACGTACGAATATGCATGAAAACGGACATCACTCATGGGACGGCTTAGTAGGTAAGAATTGTTTTAGTTGTATTGTAAAACTTACAACCGTTGATTGGTGTGACGAATGAAGAATCTATACGAGTAGTAACGCTATGGACGATTGAAAGACGGAAAGGCACTTCTACTTCCGGTTCACAGCTTTCAACAGCAACCTGGTGTGAGCGAACCCGTCTAAAAAATGACGTCATAGCACAAACAATAACACACTATTTCAGTGTGTTTTATGAAAACTATTCACATTATGGCCGTCGGAACGGCACTTTTACTTCCGGTTCACAGCTTTCAACAGCAAGAAACACTGAAAAGGTTCACCCAAATCACCTGGTGTGAGCGAACCCGTCTAAAAAATGACATCATAGCACAAAGAATA
>NC_084618.1:23955068-24037568 GCF_033978795.1 Nerophis ophidion | reverse complement strand
TTTTCATGACTATTTACAGTGTAGATTGTCACTGAAGGCATCAAACTATGACACCTTTCCCTTTCCGGTGACTGAAAGCTCATCGAGAGAATGCCAAGAGTGTGCAAAGCAGTAATCAGGGCAAAGGGTGGCTATTTTTCAAGAAACTAGAATATAAAACATGTTTTCAGTTATTACACCTTTTTTTGTTAAGTACACAACTAATAGTTTCAATGCCTTCAGTGATAATCCACAATGAAAATAGTCATGAAAATAAAGAAAACGCATAGACTTTTGGCCTGTACTGTGCATCGTTATCGCGGGAGGCAGCAATACAAATCACCATATTGATTTTAGGCCGTGTCGTTCATCCCTATCCTGTTGTTTGCAGAACATCCGCACAACAATCGGTCGGCTGAAAAATGACAACCGTTGTAGATGTTTCCAGAGGGCAGCGTTTGACAACTCAGCCCACCGTTGTGGTCTCCTTTATCGACGCAGACAGACGGTGGACGCATGAGTTGTGGCTGCTCCTCGGTGGTCCACATTCTTTAGTGGAAAGCACGGATGCAGTCAGGTGATTTAGTGGTCCGGGACGGCGCCCTGGGCTTTAGGGAATGGATGGGAGGGGCCTGGGGACTACTTTGGGACACTTCATATATCAGCTGAAGTGAGGTGAAATAATACAAATAATAAGAAGTCTGGGTGGGCGTTTTTCACCTCGTGCGCAGACTATCTTCAAACCAAAGCGATTCTTTCTGGAAATGAGAGAGATTTTCTCATGCTAACTATCCCTCCTCGCATATATGCGCTCCCGCGGTAGATGTCAGCTCTCGGCGTTAACACATCGCAGCACCGTGAGTGGAGGAGAGGAGCGAGTTGTGATTTGACTCCCAGGGCATCTTCTCTTCTCACACTTTGTGAATGGATGGCACAATGTCACTAGTGAAGGGCAAAAAAAACAACTTTACGTCTACATTGATATCTTTCGTTTAACGAACGATGACAAGGATGCGAGGTGTTTTCAGAGGTGTTTTCAGAGGTTCTACGAGCAGGTGTGACCGTGGTAAGACACATGGCTGCTATCATTCTTTTTAAATAAACACAATACATACTATGTTTGTCCCGATACCAGTACTTTGATACTTTTTCAAATCAAGGTGAACCAATAACCAGAAAATGTTATGATACAATAAACATATGTTTCATTTTGCAATCAAATAACAATTTTGGCATTAAATAAGATAACTTTACCGTATTTTTCGGACTATAAAGCGCACTTAAAATCCTTTCATTTTCTCAAAACTCGACAGTGCGCCTTATAACCCGGTGCGCCTAATTTACGGAATAATTCTGGTTGTGCTTACCGACCTCGAATCAATTTTATTTGGCACATGGTGTAATGGTATGTGTGACCAGTAGATGGCACATAAGAGATACGTGTAAATGGCAAGATGACGCCAGTAAACAACACCAAAACTTTAAATGTTCCATTGGGAATATAGAACATTACACACAACATTCAAGAATCAGTCAAAAGGTTTTTAGTATGACTTTGGTAAGCTATGAAGCCCCTTGTTTGATGGATTGCTGGCGCATTAAACATCCGGGTATTATTATGATGTGTGTATAAGGACCGCAAAATGGCACTCATTAGCAGACATATTACCTGGCATTTTGTTTCACAATATTATGCAAAACCAATTTTTCTTACCTTCTGATGTAAATTTGGGATCTGCATAAGTCCTGAAAATGTGCGCGCATCCGCCATTGTAGTCTGTAATGACGCCGTAGTAATAAGCTTCATCTTTTTCTCTATCTTCTTATGTGGCATTCATCTTCCGCTGTTGCCGTTTTTTAATATAAAGTAGTGTAAAGTTGTTACTTATATCTGTCAGTAGACTATCCAACGAAGTGCTAAAAACTGTAGTGGGTTTACATAATTCACCCACGGAACTTTAGTTATTAGAGGGTTCCGGTCGGACCGTTTTTCACGGGACATATTTCCGGCGTTGATGTTGCATTAGTGAGCCACGGATGAGGAGATGTTGCACCGTTGTTGATTTAGGTAAATCCTGAATGTCATTAAAACAGCTAGCTCCGTCTTTTGACACTTCTTCCACTCCCGTCCTTGCACGCTACACCGCTACAAGATAGAGAAAAAGAAGAAGCTTAAAGGGGAACATTATCACCAGACCTATGTAAGCGTCAATATATACCTTGATGTTGCAGAAAAAAGACCATGTATTTTTTTAACCGATTTCCGAACTCTAAATGGGTGAATTTTGGCGAATTAAACGCCTTTCTACTTATCGCTCTTTTTGCGATGACGTCAGAACGTGACGTCTCCGAGGTAATACAGCCGCCATTTTCATTTTCAACACATTGCAAACACCGGGTCTCAGCTCTGTTATTTTCATTTTTTTCTACTATTTTTTTGAACTTTGGAGACATGATGCCTCGTCGGTGTGTTGTCGGAGGGTGTAACAACACTAACAGGGAGGGATTCAAGTTGCACCACTGGCCCGAAGATGCGAAACTGTCTGCCGCCAGACCCCCATTGAATGTGTGGGAGTGTCTCCACATTTTACCGGCGATGACAGACATGGCACAGAGATGTATGGATAACCTGCAGATGCATTTGCAACGATAAAGTCAACGAAATCACAAAGGTGAGTTTTGTTGATTTTGACTTATGTGCTATTCAGACATATTTGGTTGCGGCGTGACTGCCAGCTAATCGATGCTAACATGCTACGCTAATCGACACTAACATGCTATTTACCGGCGGTGCTAAAGCAGACATGGCACAGAGATGTATGGATAACCTGCAGATGCATTTGCAACGATAAAGTCAACGAATTCACAAAAGTGAGTTTTGTCGATGTTGACTGCCAGCTAATCGATGCTAAAATGCTATGCTAATCGATGCTAACATGCTATTTACCGGCGGTGCTAAAGCAGACATGGCAGAGAGATGTATGGATAACCTGCAGATGCATTTGCAACTATATATGTTTCCTTCCACCCACATTTAATGTGAAAAAACACTTACCAATCGAAGGATTTAAGTTGCTCCAGTGTCACGAGATGCGAAAGTCCTGATCATTTGGTCCGCACATTTTACCGGCGATGCAAACGCAGCTATTCGGCCATGCTATGGCTATGAATAGCGTCAGCAGCTATTCGCTCAATAGCTTCAGTTTCTTCTTCAATACTGTCATACTCCAACCATCCGTTTCAATACATACGTAATCTGTTGAATCGCTTAAGACGCTGAAATCCGAGTCTGAATCCGAGCTAATGTCTCTATATCTTGCTGTGCTATTCGCCATCGTTTACATTGGCAGCACTGTATGACGTCACAGAGAAATGGATATTCGCATCACAAATAGCGAAAATCAAGCACTTTAAAGCTTTTTTTAGGGATATTCCAGGACCGGTAAAATTTTGAAAAAAACTTCAAAAAATACAACAAGCCACTGGGAACTGATTTTTATTGTTTTTAACCCTTTTGAAATTGTTATAATGTTCCCCTTTAACGGCTACGGTGTCTCACGGACTACAAAGGCGGACGTGTGCAATTTTTCAGAATTTATGCAGATCTCAAATACAGATCAACAGGTACAAGAAGGTAAGAAAAGTTGCTTGAGCATAATATTGCGAAACAAAAGGCCAGATAATATGTCTTACCTTATACACACACCATAATAATACTCATATGTTAAAGCACAGTACAATCCATCAAGCGGTGCGGCTTCATAGCTTACCAAAGTCGTACTAAATCATTTTAAAAGATTTTTGAGCGCTGTGTGTAATGTTCTATATCTTCAATGGAACATATACTGTAAAATGTTGGTGCTGTTTACTTGAGTCATATTGCCATCATATGACAGTCTACACGCATCTCTTATGTTTGACTGCCATCTACTGGTCACACTTATCATTTCACAATGTACCAAATAAAATAGATTCCAGGTCGGTAAGCAAAACCAGAATTATTCCTTACATTAGGCGCGCCGGGTTATAAGGCGCAGTGTCGAGTTTTGAGGGGAAAAAACGATTTTAAGTGCGCCTTGTAGTCTGGAAAATACGATATATTTAGGACAGCAATACTTAATTAGGACTGGTATACACCGTACAACTCTACTACATATTTCATTGAGGGAGTGGCAGATGACGGCCATCACAAATAAAAGTGTTGTTGTTTTGGCCGTTTGTTTTGACCACAGACATCCAAAATGGCCACGATAGTAGATCTATTCTGCAGGAACCTGAGTGCATGTTAGCACTGCATCGTGGCATCCCGCAATCATCCCATGGTTTGGCCGTACAGTTAGAGATGTAAACAGAAACTGTTTTTGTCGAAAACCAAACCAAAATTATGAAAAGGGATTTCTCCCCTTAACATTAAGAACTGGAGCTGTATGTTGTTTGTGAGTCAAACAGGCCTGTTGGACTTAAAAGTCCATCAGGGAGAGGATGCAGACATTATGAGGCGTCTGGAAGATGAGGTCACTGCTTCCAGGCTGGGTGCAACCACCAGTATTTGAAGCAGACATACGTTGGATGTCTGCAACACGGACTACGCAGGGAAGGATGGAAGTGGTTAGCTGTACTGTCGGGGCCTCTCCTGGAGATGCTTATCGAAAGAAGTCCACCCTATACTCTCCATGTTGGAGTGACAGGAGGCTTGGGTGTGTCGAATCAGATATGATGTCATTCCTACTGGACCCCAAATGGAAATGGCAGAACGAAAACAAAACAAAACCCTCGATTTTAATGCCTTTGGAAACAAGCATTAAACATAATGAACTACAAAACCCAAAACCTGTGGATTTGGCATGTTGTGTAAATGGTAAATAAAAACAGAATACAATGATTTGCAAACCATTTTCAACCTATATTCAATTGAATAGACTGTAAAGACAAGATATTTAAAAATGTTTTGTCAATAATAGCTCATTTCGAATTTGATGCTTGCAACATGTTTCAAAAAAGCTGGCACATGTGGCAAAACAGACTAAGAAAGTTGAGGAATTCTCATCAAACTTATTTGGAACATCCCACAGGTGGACAGGCTAATTGGGAACAGGTGGGTGCCATGATTAGGTTTAAAATCAGCTTCCATGAAATACTCAGTCATTCATAAACAAGGATGGGGTGAGGGTCACCACTTTGTGAACAAAGGCATGAACAAATTGTTGAACAGTTTAAGAAAAACATTTCTCAACGAGCTATTGCAAGGAATTTATGGATTTCCCCATCTACGGTCCGTAATATCATCAAAAGGTTCAGAGAATCTGGAGATGCTATTGTGCAAAACTCTACTGTGCAAAGCGAGAGCCATTTATCAACAACACCGGCTTTGCTGGGCCCGAGCTCATCTAAGACGGACTGATGCAAAGTGAAAAAGTGTTCTGTGGTCTGACGATTCCACATTTCAAATTGTTTTTGAAAACTGTGGACGTCATGTCCTCCGGACCAAAGAGGAAAAGAACCATCCGGACTGTTAAAGTTAAAAAGCCAGCATCTGTGATGGTATGGGGTAGTATTAGTGCTCAAGGGAGGGGTAACTTACACATCTGAAGGCATCATTATTGCTGAAAGGTACATACAGGTTTTGGAGCAACATATGTTGCCATCCAAGCAACTTATTTCAGCAAGACAATGCCAAACCATGTGTTACAACAGCGTGGCTTTATAGTAAAAGAGTGCGGGTACTAGACTGGCCTGCCTGTAGTCCAGACCTGTCTCCCATTGAGAATGTGTGGCACAATATGAAGCCTAAAATACTACAACGGAGACCGTGGACTGTTGGAACAATTTAAGCTGTACATCAAGCAAGAATGGGAAAGAATTCCACCTGAAATGCTTCAAAAATTGGTCTCCTCAGTTCCCAAATGTTTACTGAGTGTTGTTAAAGGAAAGGCCATGTAACACAGTGGTAAAAATGTCCCTGTGCCAACTTTTTTGCAATGTGTTGCTGCCCATCCATCCATCCATCCATTTTCTACCGCTTATTCCCTTTCGGGGTCGCGGGGGGCGCTGGCGCCTATCTCAGCTACAATCGGGCGGAAGGCAGGGTACACCCTGGACAAGTCGCCACCTCATCGCAGGGCCAACACAGATAGACAGACAACATTCACACTCATATTCACAAACTAGGGCCAATTTTAGTGTTGCCAATCAACATATCCCCAGGTGCATGTCTTTGGAAGTGGGAGGAAGCCGGAGTACCCGGAGGGAACCCACGCATTCACGGGGAGAACATGCAAACTCCACACAGAAAGATCCCGAGCCTGGATTTGAACCCAGGACTGCAGGAACTTCGTATTGTGAGGCAGACGCACTAACCCCTCTCCCACCGTGTGTTGCTGCCATTAAATTTTAAGTTAATGATTACTTGCAAAAAAAAAAAAGTTCTCAGTTCAAACATTAAATATCTTGTCTTTGCAGTCTATTCAATTGAATATAAGTTGAAAAGAATTTGCAAATCATTTTATTCTGTTTTTATTTGCGAATTACACAACATTCCAACTTCACTGGTTTTGGGATTTGTAGAAAAACACTTGGAGAGGCTTTATCACACAATAGTAAGGAATCCTTACAAAACAATCCTGAATCCAGACAGTGATCGGGATCACCCCACAAATCTGACCACATTTTAGAGGGCTGAATGTCATAAATTTAAATACCGATTAATTGAACCTTTTATTTGGATTTCAGTTAAGTGAATTATATTTATATAGCACTTTTCTCTAGTGACTAAAAGTGCTTTACATAGTGAAGCCCAATATCTAAGTTACATTTAAACCAGTGTGGGTGGCACTGAAGGCAGGTAGGTAAAGTGTCTTGCTCAAGGACACAACAGCAGTGACTAGGATGGCAGAAGCGGGAATCGAACAGGAACCCTTAAGTTGCTGGGACGGCCACTCTACCAACCGAGTTATGCATGATAAGTTATGTTAAAGTACAAATGATAGTCACACACACACACACACACACACACACACACACACACACACACACACACACACACACACACACACACACACACACAAAGTGTGGTGAAATTTGTCCTCTGCATTTGACCCATCCCCTTGATCACACCCTGGGAAGTAAGGGGAGCAGTGGGTAGCAGTGGTGCCGCGCCCGGGAATAATTTTTGGTGATTTAACCCCCAAATCCAACCCTTGATGCTGAGTGCCAAGCAGGGAGGCAATGGGTCCCATTTTTATAGTCTTTGGTATGACTCGGCCGGGGTTTGAACTCACAACCTACCGATCTAAGGGCGGACACTCTAACCACTAGGCCACTTTTTTATGGCACTCTCCACTACTACTCTTTTTGGTTGACGAACGTGATGACATACTACTTTTTGGTTAAGAAACGTGATTACATCCTTTTTGTCGCTAAAGTGTGTCCAAACAACCCACACATAATTCCTTTTGGGTACAAGCTGCTCACATTGTACCGTTTGCTTGGTGCTTCAGTTTTCTTCCACGACACTTCTGTGTGGCGGGCTGGATGGGACAGTTTTACTTGGCTGCTGCATCTTCTTGTGCTGGGTATCTGCCAGCCTTCATGCTTTGCAACACCTGGCTCGCTCTGCTTTAACAAACAAAAGAGAGAGAATTACAAGGGGGGGAAGAATCAAAATAATCGAGACAGCAGTATTCAGACAGTTAAATGCTCTAAACCAGTGATCTACCACACACACACACACACACACACACATTTTGCCGTTTTTGTTCACACGTTGAATGTGTTTTAATAAAAATACAGGCATGTTTAACATATAGATATCTTTCTTTCATGAAGACAAGAATATAAGTTGGTTTATTACGTGATCCTGATTGGAATCAGACAGTAGTGCTGATAATGTCGGCATTTTCAAATGGAGGAGAAAAAAAGTCCTCCTTTCTGTCCAATACCACATGAAAGTGGTTGGTTTTTGGCATCTTATTTTTCCAGCTTCCATACTCTTTTTTTTTTTTTTATACACTTTACAGGAAATACATTGACAGGAAACTCCTCAGCTAGCTGGCTTGTTTGTGCTGGCTTTCGGAGACTCTTATTTTGTTAGCACAGGCAGGATAGAGCAGCACTTTTATTGTGAAGACAGGAACTGTGGTCAGTCTTTAGACAGGAGGTACGGTTGAAATAAAAAGTATTTTTCGCCTTCCTGACGGTCTTTTTTTTCCTTCACACTGAGCTGGCAGCAGCCAGCATCATTTCACAGGATCCTCGGGGGCCTTGAATGTCAATCAAGTGACGGAAATGACGTAGTAATAAAGATTTATCATCGCTAATTTTTAGGTCTATTTTTTCAATGCCCAGCTGGTGGTCGACTGATACACCCTCCGCGATTGACCAGTAGCTCACGATCGACGTAAGGGGCACCCCTGCTATAAACGAAGGTTTCAATTACCGTATTTTTCGGATTATAAATCGCTCCGGAGTATACATCGCACCGGCCGAAAATGCATAATAAAGAAGGAAAAACACATATATACGTCGCACTGGAGTATAAGTCGCATTTTTGGGGGAATTTTTTTTAATAAAATCCAACACCAAGAATAGACATTTGAAATGCACTTTAAAATAAATAAAGAATAGTGAACAGGCTGAATAAATGTATGTTATATGACGCATAAATAACCAACTGAGAAGGTGCCTGGTATGTTAACGTAACATATTATGGTAAGAGTCATTCAAATAACTATAACATATAGAACATGTTATACGTTTACCAAACAATCTGTCACTCCTAATCGATAAATCCGCGTGGCACAGTGGAAGAGTGGCCGTGCGCAACCCGACGGTCCCTGGTTCAAATCCCACCTAGTACCAATCTCGTCACGTCCGTTGTGTCCTGAGCAAGACACTTCACCCTTGCTCCTGATGGGTGCTGGTTGGCGCCTTGCATGGCAGCTCCCTCCATCAGTGTGTGATTGTGTGTGTGAATGGGTAAATGTGGAAGTAGTGTCAAAGCGCTTTGAGTACCTTGAAGGTAGAAATGCGCTATACAAGTACAACCCATTTATCATTTATTTATTTAAATCTTCTTCCTTGATGTCGCTTCTAAACAACTCTGCCAACTCCAAAGGTATGCGCCGCTTCCTCTTGTCGTTTTGTGCTGCATATTTCACTACGTCCAGCTTGTACTCTGCAGTACATGATTTCCTTTTTGGTGCCATTTTTGTTCAGCCCTTCTCAGTTTTTATAGATTACCGCCAACGATGAAATGATCCAATTTAATAGCTACGGCAGTAGCATATAGCATATAGCAGTTAGCATCCCATGACCCACAATGCACTTCTGCCATGACCCTTCCCCGCCGAATTCTTATTGGTTGACGTGCGTGTGATGACTGCTGACATTTTCTTTGTCTCTTCCGCAAATGAGATAAATAATATTATTTGCTATTGTGTAATCTGCAGTACATGATTTCCTTTTCGGTGGCATTTTTGTTCAGCCCTTCTCAGTTTTTATAAGTTACCGCCAATGATGAAATGATCCATTTTAATAGCTACGGCAGTAGCATATAGCATACAGCAGTTAGCATTCCTTGACCCACAATGCACTTCTGCCATGATCCTCCCCCGCCGAATTCTTATTGGTTGACGTGTGTGTGACGATTGCTGACATTTTCTTTGTCTCTTGAGATAAATAATACATCCATCCATCCATTTTCTACCGCTTATTCCCTTTTTTGGGGTCGCGGGGGGCGCTGGCGCCTATCTATATATATTATTTGATATTTTACGGTATTGTGTTAATAATTTCACACATAAATCGCTCCGGAGTATATGTCGCACCCCCGACCAAACTATGAAAAAAACTGCGACTTATAGTCCGAAAAATACGTTGTTGTTTTTTTTTTTATTAAATGCCTAACCCTTGTGCTCTATTTGTTTTGAAGCTAGAGGCTAATTTCCATCTGTACTTTAGTCTTTGCCAGATTGATGGTACAAAGAATAAAATCCATTGAAAACATAATAATCCGACCAGCAACAGACATCATAAACAATTAGAGCTGTCAAAGTTAACGCGATAATCCGTTAACTATACTTTTTTTTTTAACAGGCAATTAACGCACACGTGCTCTTTTTGACCCTCAGGCTGCAGTTCACTTGCTACTGATGAGCCACAATCGAACAGAAAAGGACAAAGAAATGTCTAACTTATGGAAATATCAGGTTTCAAGCCATGGCGATTTGTTCTACCGACAAGAAAGGACTATAATTCACCGCGAAACGGGACAACATCAGTGCAGCAAAGGCCTGCCGCGTGTGTCATTAAGAGGTGGGAGGTGCTTCACTTCCGTGTTCAGATTACGGCTAAAGTGCAGTAATAACACAACATTTAGATTGTTACTCTAACTAATTTAGTAAGTAAAATGACAAACGGTCAACAGAAAAGAAAAGACGGTTGGAAGGAACTCAAAAGGATGCTTTTTTTCGATCCAACATAAAAACATATCAAGATACTTTCTCAAACCGATCACACACTTTTCCTGCTCGACGCTATACATCCGGTTTAACTACATTAACAAAATACAAATATCTTACATTACGATCATGCTTTGTCAGCGATGTTTTGTGAGGTTAATCTGTGATATTTGCATCTGAAAAATGCTAATGCATCCGTTTAGGAATATGGGGCAAGGGGTATTTTGGCTGGCTAAAATATTGTGTACATTTTCTTATAACATGTTCTGGTCGAGTCCTCAATTATAGAATGGTTAGCAGGCTAAATATTACATTCTATTAATAAAAAAGGTTAAAACATTGTCATGCAGCAATATGAAGACCATTACAACATGTAATGTACCGAATATCAGAAGCATTTATTCAAGTAGAAATATTACAGACTATAGCTGAGATTGGCTCCAACTTTTATTAAATACACTGTAACCAAAAAGTATTCACAGCCCTTTACCTTTTCCCCATTTTGTAATGTTACAGCCTTATTTCAAAATGGAATGAATTCATTTTGTCTTAAAAATTATACAGACAATACCCCATAAAGACAACGTGAAACGTTTTTTGTTTTCTTTGCAAATGTATTAAAAACTTAAAAAAAGAAGATATTCACAGCCTTTTCTCTTCGGAGGGTTGGATATGACGTCACAGCCGTTTTTCTTCTTCACGGCTTAATTCACATCACACGCTGGTCAAACAGCTTGAGCGTAGCATTAAAACAAGATAGAGTGAGTGTGGAGTTTGAGCAGAAAATGCCGTATTGTTCTGTTCTCGGGTGTTCCAGTCGTTCAAATACAGAGATGACAGAGAGCTTTCATAGAGTCCAGAAAGAAGTAGTTCATAAAGGTCTTGTGGAATTCAATCGGACCATGCTTGTGTCTGCAGTGATCACTTTGTAAAATGCTTGTTTGAACATTTGATTTGTTTGAAAAACTTTCTGTAATGCAATCAAGTTTATTCTCTACTATATTAATAGTGTTTTAACCGTTGTTGCTTTTTATTTGTATTCTTATTGTAATATTTTTCTATTTTGTTTCCATTTATACCCCCAATATTTACTTGGTAAATTTGATCTCAATTCTGTACATTGCTGCTGGAATTTAAACTTTCCTAAGGGAACTCTCCTGAAAAAATCAATAAAGTACTATCTATCTATCGAGTGTTTGGGTTCTTGATTAAACTAAAATGAATGCAGCAATGTACAGAGACATCCTGGATGAAAACCAACACTTCCCATGCCCTGCTTGAGAGGTGCTGCAAAGTGGAATGGGTTAAACTGCCCAAAGATAGGCGTGCCAAGCTTGTGGCATTGTATTCAAAAATACTTGAGGCTGTAATTGCTGCCAAAGATGCATCAACAAAGTATTAAGCAAAAGGCGTCAACACATATGTGAGACTCTTTAGTTTTAAGTTATATGAAAATTTGCAAAATTACAACAACAAAAAACTTTTCACATTGTCATTATGGGGCATGGTGTGTGGAATTTTGGGGACAAACATGAATGTATTCTATTTTGTATTCTATAGATCAGTGGTTCTCAACCTTTTTTCAGTGATGTACTCCCTGTGAACATTTTTTAATTCAACTACCCTCTAATCAGAGCAAAGCATTTTTGGTTGAAAAAAAGAGATGAAGTAAAATACAGCACTATGTCATCATTTCTGATGTATTAAAGTGTATAACAGTGCAAAATATTGCTCATTTGTAGTGGTCTTTCTTGAAATATTTGGAACAAAAGATATAAAAATAACTAAAAACTTGTTGAAAAATAAACAAGTGATTCAATTATAAATAAAGATTTCTACACATAGAAGTAATCATCAACTTAAAGTGCCCTCTTTGGGGATTGTAATAGAGATCCATCTGGATTCATCAACTTAATTCTAAACATTTCTTCACAGAACCAGTGCTATAGATAGCTGGAACGTAATAAAATGTGAAAAAAGCACAGCGCTGAACACTTTCTGGATGCACTATACTGATACCTGTTTTTGTGTATTTGGGATCTGCATACATTTTAAATCCAACCATGGAGGCATGGCGGAGATATTAATGAAACAACCTTGCCTTCCTTCATACTTCATCCAAACGAGCCATATGGAATTTGCCTCATTTGTGACGTTTTCCCAAGTGTTACATCAGCGGATATTTCCATATATGGTAAGAATTTACCCAAAGAGCTTTGCGCAAGTCTGACATCGTAGTCCGACGGTGTAGTCCATGGGTGTCAAACTCTGGCCCGCGGGCCAAATTTGGCCCGCCGTGTATTTTCGTTTGGCCCTTGAGGCAATATCAAATTAACATTAGAGCTGGCCCGCCGGTATTATACAGCGGCGGTGTCGCTGTAACACCGCATTCACCGCTAATACTCATCCTTTTTCCCCCCCCCCTCCCGATTTTCCAAGGAGACTCCCAAATTTCAGTGCCCCTCACGAAAATCACAGGGGGCAACCATTCTCCCAAATTTCTCCCGATTCCCACCTGGACAACAATATTGGGGGCGTGCCTTTAAGGCACTGCCTCAAGCGTCCTCTAAAACCTTTCGTCATGTCCGCTTTTCCTACGTAGAACCAGCGTGCCGGCCTAGTCACATGATATATGTGGCTTTTACACACACACACGCTAATGCAATGCAAGCTTGGTCAACAGCCATACAAGTCACACTGAGGGTAGCCGTATAAACAACTTTAAGACTGTTACAAATATGTGCCACACTGTGAACCAACACTAAACGATAATGACAGGCAAATTTCGGGAGAACATCCGCACTGTAACACAACATAAACACAACAGAACAAATACACAGAACCCCTTGCAGCACTACCTCTTCCTGGACGCTACAATATAAAAATGTATTATTAGCCTGTGGGAAAAGTTTATGTTGATATTTACCTGAGAAGGCTGCAAATAGAAAAGAGGCATTCAATATCTATTTAAATTTGATTTGATATGCCATTGCTATTTTTAAATTATTAGTATTATTTGAAACTCGATTTTGCATGTCACTATACAGTTATTTAAGTCTCGCTTGTTCAGTATTTAATGCAAAACTTGTTTTGGTCCCTATTAAAAGGTTAATTTGTTCAACATTGGCCCGTGGCTTTGTTCAGTTTAAAATGTTGGCCCACTCTGTATTTGAGTTTGACACCCCTGGTGTAGTCAATGAGAACAGAAAATGGTGACAGATCACCCCCATAATTGATATTTACCTGAACGCTTAATAAAATTCCGCTCATAATTGTTTTACTTAATTTGTTTACTAAAAAACGATGGTGACGTTTATTAGTGGCGTTTATCTATGTAAAAGTGGGCATGTATGGTTGTTTGAACATGTCCCATTGTAAAGAGTGTCACGCGAAAAGGCATCAAACATCAAGAGTGATGTACGGTCAACATAAACACACACACTGAATGCTCAGTGTGATTTACGAGGCTTCTGCAGGGCGATGCATTAAATCCAAATCCCCCCACCTCCGGTGGAAATAAGATCTCACAGCCGCACAATAAAGTATGGCCAGCGCAGCCTCCTGTGTCGGCTTCGGCGTGAAATTGTGGAGTTATTTCAGAGGGGAAAGTAGCAGCGTTGTTAAAGTGGCAGCACTTTGTGATGAGGTGCTAAAATGTTTGAAAGTAAGGAAAAGACTATTGGTGGATGTGTTAACTCAACTAATAGAATCTTCTCACTTCCCCGTGACAGATGCTGCTGGAACAGCAATTGAAAAGTAAAAGGGGCGACTAGGAGGGCGGACCGGCGTGACCTCGACCTCGAGGTCTTTGTGATTAAAAAACAGGAATCTTCCACCTGCTTGGTTTTCCGAGCTGACATGAGCGCATTGTTGTATTGCAGTGTGTTTTTACACAAGCAAAACAGTCTAACTCAGGGGTCTTTAAAGGCCTACTGAAACCCACTACTACCGACCACGCAGTCTGATAGTTTATATATCAATGATGAAATATTAACATTGCAACACATGCCAATACGGCCTTTTTAGTTTATTAAATTGCAATTTTAAATTTCTTGTAAAGTTTCCTGTTGACGCGTGCTTGTGACGTTATTGGTTGGAGCGGACATTTTATCCTAGCACCACTCACGGCTAAAAGTCGTCCGATTTAATCACATAATTACACAGTATTTTGGACATCTGTGTTGCTGAATCTTTTGCAATTTGTTCAAATAATAATGGAGACTACAAAGAAGAATGCTGTTGGTGGAAAGCGGTGGATTGCAGCTGCCTTTAGCAACTGAAACACAGCCGGTGATTCTTAGTTTGTTGTGAAGCTTTACTATGGAACAGAGCGGTCAAGCGAACATGTTTCTCTACCACATGTCGACCGGCAGGTTTCGGTGAGAAAATTGTGGTAATAAGTCGGCTCTTACCGGAGACAAGAGCGGAGCTTGTGTTGTTCTTCCTGCAGCAGCTGTCAAATAGGCAGCTGCGACTTTCTTGGCTCCTCCATGGCTTTCATCAGACACACTGGCGGTCACCAAACCCCTCCGACTTTCAGGCATAACTTTATAATCTCACTAAAACACTAGTAACACAATAATCAGATAAGGGATTTTCCAGAATTATCCTAGTAAATGTGTATAATAACATCTGAATCGCTCCCACTGCCGTCGCCTTTTTTTTCTTTTTTCTAGTGCTTCACTCTCACTTTCCTCATCCACAAATCTTTCATCCTCGCTCAAATTAATGGGGAAATCGTCACTTTCTCGGTCCGAATCGCTCTTGCTGCTGGTGGCTATGATTATAAACAATGTGAGGATGTGAGGAGCTCCACAACCCGTGACATCACGCACACACTACATCCGGTACAGGCAAGGCTTTTTTATTAGCGACCAAAAGTTGCGAACTTTATCGTCAATGTTTTCTACTAAATCCTTTCAGCAAAAATATGGCAATATTGCGAAATGATCAAGTATAACACATAGAATGGACCTGCTATCCCCGTTTAAATAAGAAAATCTCTTTTCCGTAGGCCTTCAACAGTTTGCAGGCCTAGGACCAACAAATTGATGGAGAGGGGACCCCCACTACAAGTGTGGCCCAAAGGCACAATACATGGGCGCATGTATTGTGTAAAAATGTGTAAAAATATAAGCAAAAATACAAAATGTGATGAGAAACAGCTGAAAATGTAAAACTAATACCGGTAACTAATAATAATGCATGTTGTAATCCACAATATAAACCTGATGCAAAGTTTAGTTGTTTTTTTTAAACAAAATAAGAAAATATCAAAATGGCCGCCGCATGCTTTGATTTTTTTCAATGTGGTGGAAAAACTTGGTCACCCCTGCCCTACTTATATATCCCGTATGAATTGTATTTTAATTTAACTAGTTCTAAAAGTATCTTGATGTTGTGCAATACTAAATAATGCAGTATATCGCCACTGCTAGATCAGGGGTCGGGAACCTTTTTGGCTGAGAGAGCCATGAAAGCCAAATATTTTAAAATGTACTTCCGCGAGAGCCATATTATATTTTTTAACACTGAATACAACTCAATCAATCAATGTTTATTTATATAGCCCCAAATCACAAATGTCTCAAAGGACTGCACAAATCATTACGACTACAACATCCTCGGAAGAACCCACAAAAGGGCAAGGAAAACTCACACCCAGTGGGCAGGGAGAATTCACATTCAGTGGGACGCCAGTGACAATGCTGACTATGAGAAACCTTGGAGAGGACCTCAGATGTGGGCAACCCCCCCCCTCTAGGGGACCGAAAGCAATGGATGTCGAGCGGGTCTAACATGATACTGTGAAAGTTCAATCCATAGTGGCTCCAAGACAGCAGTGAGAGTCCCGTCCACAGGAACCCATCTCAAGCGGATCAGCAGCGTAGAGATGTCCCCAACCGATACAGGCGAGCGGTCCATCCTGGGTCCCGACGAGCGGTCCATCCTGGGTCTCGACTCTGGACAGTCAGTACTTCATCCATGGTCATCGGACCGGACCCCCTCCACAAGGGAGGGGGGGACATAGGAGAAAGAAAAGAAGCGGCAGATCAACTGGTCTAAAAAAGGAGGTCTATTTAAAGGCTAGAGTATACAGATGAGTTTTAAGATGAGACTTAAATGCTTCTACTGAGGTAGCATCTCGAACTGTTACCGGGAGGGCATTCCAGAGTACAGGAGCCCGAACGGAAAACGCTCTATAGCCCGCAGACTTTTTTTGAGCTCTAGGAATCACTAATAAGCCAGAGTCTTTTGAACGCAGATTTCTTGCCGGGACATACGGTACAATACAATCGGCAAGATAGGCTGGAGCTAGACCGTGTAGTATTTTATACGTAAGTAGTAAAACCTTAAAGTCACATCTTAAGTGCACAGGAAGCCAGTGCAGGTGAGCCAGTACAGGCGTAATGTGATCAAACTTTCTTGTTCTTGTCAAAAGTCTAGCAGCCGCATTTTGTACCAACTGTAATCTTTTAATGCTAGACATGGGGAGACCCGAAAATAATACGTTACAGTAATCGAGACGAGACGTAACAAACGCATGGATAATGATCTCGGCGTCTTTAGTGGACAAAATGGAGCGAATTTTAGCGATATTACGGAGATGAAAGAAGGCCGTTTTAGTAACGCTTTTAATGTGTGACTCAAAGGAGAGAGTTGGGTCGAAGATAATACCCAGATTTTTTACAGAGTCACCTTGTTTTATTATTTGGTTGTCAAATGTTAAAGTTGTATTATTAAATAGAGGTCGGTGTCTAGCAGGACCGATAATCAGCATTTCCGTTTTTTTGGCATTAAGTTGCAAAAAGTTAGCGGACATCCATTGTTTAATTTCATTAAGACACGCTTCCAACTGACTACAGTCCGGCGTGTTGGTCAGCTTTAGGGGCATGTAAAGTTGGGTGTCATCAGCATAACAGTGAAAGCTAATACCGTATTTGCGTATGACGTCACCTAGCGGCAGCATGTAGATGCTGAAGAGTACAGGGCCAAGGACCGAACCCTGGGGAACTCCACACGTTACCTTAACATAGTCCGAGGTCACACTGTTATAGGAGACGCACTGCATCCTATCAGTAAGATAAGAGTTAAACCATGACAGGGCTGAGTCTGACATACCAATTCGTATTTTGATACGCTCTAATAAAATATTATGATCGACGGTATCGAAAGCAGCGCTAAGATCGAGGAGCAGCAACATAGATGACGCATCAGAGTCCATCGTTAGCAATAGATCATTAGTCAGTTTTGCGAGGGCTGTCTCAGTCGAGTGATTTGCCCTGAAACCGGATTGAAAGGTTTCACATAGATTGTTAAACGCTAAGTGCTCATTTAGCTGCTCTGCAACAATTTTTTCGAGGATTTTCGAAATAAAGGGAAGGTGAGACACCGGTCGGTAGTTTACCATGAGGTCAGGATCGAGGTTAGGTCTTTTAAGGAGAGGATGAATAACCGCTTTTTTGAATGCAACGGGAACAGTGCCCGAGGAAAGTGATAAGTTTATAATATTTAGCACTGATGGACCTAATAATACAAAAAGCTCCTTGATAAGTTTCCCAGGAAGTGGGTCAAGTAAACATGTTGTTTGTTTTATTCCATTTACACGTTGTAACAATCCTTCTAATGTTATTTCATCAAAACGAGAGAAACTATTTTGGATATTTGCAGTATCCGCCGTATATACAATCGTATCTGTGTTACTATAACCCCGTTGTAGCTGGGACGCATTGTCTTTAATCTCCTTTCTAATAAGTTCAATTTTCTTATTAAAGAACTTCATAAAGTCATCTGCCGAATGGGTGGAGCTACTGGAAGGAGTCCCTTGTTGGGTTAGCGATGCTAATGTACTAAACAAAAATTTTGGATCGTTTTTATTAATGCGGATGAGATTTGAGTAATAATTAGTTTTAGCTAAGGTAAGCATGCGTTTATAAGTTATTAAACTATCACTCCATGCTTGATGGTGCACCTCAAGTTTAGTCGTGCGCCATTTGCGTTCCAGCTTTCTACATAATAATTTCTGAGCTCTAGTTTCTTCAGTAAACCATGGCGTACGCCTTTTTGGAGCCTTTTTTAACTTCAGCGGTGCTATACTATCAATGGTTTCGCGCAGGGCGTCGTTAAAGTTGTTAGTGAGGTTATCAATAGAGCCCACATACTTTGGGAACGGTGCCATTACCGAGGGCAGTAGGTCCGCAAGAGTCGTCGTTGTGGCAGCATTAATGTTGCGGCTGCTATAGCAGTTATTATTATTATTAGCTTGCCGAACATGAGTCTGAACTTCGAATTTTATAAGGTAATGATCGGACATTACTTTAGTATACGGGAGTATCATAACTTTGGAGACGGTGATACCTCTGACAAGCACTAGGTCTATCGTATTACCGCTGCGATGCGTCGGTTCATTTATTATTTGTGTAAGACCACAGCTATCAATTATAGTCTGGAGCGCCACGCACGGTGGGTCCAATGGGGTATTCATATGGATATTAAAGTCCCCCATTATAATTATATTATCGGCGTGCGTCACTAGATCAGCAACAAACTCTGAGAATTCACTAATAAAGTCCGAATAGGGCCCTGGGGGGCGGTAGATAACGGCCAGGCACAGAGGCAGAGGTGTGGCAGACTTCATAGAAAGCACCTCAAACGATTTATATTTATTATTTAAGTTAGGACTAAAGTTAAAGTTTTCGTTGTACATTAGTGCGACACCCCCTCCCCTTTTGAGGTGACGGGCAATATGCGCATTCGTATAGTTAGGAGGGGATGCCTCATTTATCGCAAAAAAGTCGTCTGGTTTAAGCCAGGTTTCGCTAAGACCGATGACGTTAAGGTTGTTGTCTCTAATGACCTCATTGACTAATAACGTTTTGGGAGACAAAGATCTGATGTTTAGAAAGCCCATATTATAGGTAGTGGGCTGTTTTAAGGAGTTGTTGATAAAATTATCCGTAGTAGCAATATTAATAATGTTGCGTTTATTATGCGCAGTGTACTTAAAATAATTACGACCATATCTAGGAATTGATATGACGGGAATTTTCAGATTGTCTACTTGGCGCTGCGATAAACTGAACGCATCATAATTTGCCACCTCAGTAGAACGCATGTCTAACTCTGACGTAGTCATAGACACAGTAGAAAAAACATTTTGTGAGTTGTGTATTATTCTACGAAAATTGCTATGTGTACAGGGATCATCCAGCCTGGCGCTGGCTAGTTCTAACTTAACTGACTCCATACCCAGGCTAGCAGGCTCTGTAATTGCCTGTGACCGGGCTTGCTCTAGTGCAGTTAGTCAAATGTGGCTCAATGCGAAGTCTATGTTCCGAGACAAGAGGATAGCGCCTTCCTGGTTAGGGTGAAGGCCGTCTCTCCTCAGCAAGCCAGGTTTGCCCCAGAAAGAGGGCCAATTATCAATAAACGTAAATCCCTGTTGTCTGCAGAAGCTATCCAGCCACCTGTTAAGAGAGACTAATCTGCTATATCTCTCATCATTGCCTCTCCCAGGCAGGGGGCCAGAGACAATTACTCGATGCCTGGACATCTTTCTGGCGAGATTACAAGCCCTGGCTATGTTTCTCTTTGTAATCTCTGATTGTCTCATCCTAACGTCATTGGAGCCAACGTGTATTACTATATTCGCATAACTAGTGGTGCGGTTAGCCTGCCGTACGTGTTTACTAGACCTGTTGCGAGTTAGCTCCCTAAGATTAGCTTCAATGTCAGGTGCTCTGCCCCCGGGAATACACTTAATTGTGACTGGTTTGCTAAGCTTTATGTTTCGGGTGATGGAGTCCCCTATGACTAAAGTGTGGTGCCCGGTAGACTGGGGTGTAGGACTAGCTAAAGGGCTAAATCTATTATGCGTCTCAACCGGTACACCGTAGCTTGTAGGCCGATTAGGGCTGCTACAAGCTGGGCTAGTTAGCTCGCTACAGCTAACGCTAGCAGATGTGTCCGCAACATCTAAAGTTACGAAATTACACTGCTCTAACTGGCGGACACAGCTCTCTAGCAAAGCCAACCTATCCATGAGTAAAGTGCACGAAGCGCAGGAAGCCATACTCACAGAAACTTTCCGTCGCCGAGTGGGGTGCCAGCTGTCTTCGGGAAGTGGTGGTCACGGTGGCGGGGGAGAAGCTTCCTTCAGACCGGCGCTGCCTTTCTCCGCTAGCCTCGTTAGCTTAGCAGCTAGCTAGCTGAGGGCGAAGTGGTGAGACAGAGATCGGGTGATTTGCAAGTTAAATTGAACTATTAAATATGTTCGATAAGTTGTAAATAAAGCTGCAAAACAGTTAAAATCACACAGATAGAACGATACTTAGCTTTTTTGCAACAAGAGCAGTCAGCGAGCAGTCTAAATGTGAGCATTTTTAAGTAAGACCTACATTTTCAAAGTATAATAAGTCTCTTATTCGATTTAATAACATTGTTTTTCTGAAGTTAACCAAAAATAAATGGTAAATGGGTTATACTTTTATAGCGCTTTTCTACCTTCAAGGTACTCAAAGCGCTTTGACACTATTTCCACATTCACCCATTCACACACATTCACACACTGATGGCGGGAGCTGCCATGCAAGGCCCTAACCACAATCAGGAGCAAGGGTGAAGTGTCTTGCTCAAGAACACAACGGACGTGACGAGGTTAGTAGAGGGGGGAGATCGAACCAGGTACCCTCAGGTTGCTGGCACGGCCACTCTCCCAACCGCGCTACTCAAAGAAGTTGAGTATATATTAGTATATATCAACACAGCAGCAACAGAAACAATGTTTTAATACGCTAAGGAGCAATATGCTTCACTGACCCAAATGCTGACCTACGACGCAGATCCGGTCCCTGGGTACCACGTGAAAAATACAATCGTCAATGTACCTTGTACACTGAAATAAAACAATTAGGGCTGCCAAACGCTTAAACGGGTTTACTGCATTGATAACATGAAATTTGGATTGTTGCTGTAACTGCTTTAAAAATGATGTGGTAAAAGCTCGACAGAAAGGAAAGACATTATTATTGTCGTGGAAACATGTCAAGACACATTCTTAAACCAATCACAGACATCCAGTTTCACAAAAAAGCTCTACGTGTCATATCCGCTAGTACCAAAATGAAAAAAAAATCTTTTTTTTAATTTTTTTTATTACGATCATGCTTTGATTGTCAAAGATATTTTGATGTAATCTGTGATATTTCTACCTACATAAATATTAGTACTTCAGTTGAGGAATATACCATTCAGGAGCAACGGTGAAGTGTCTTGCTCAAGGACACAACGGACCTGACGCGGTTGGTAGAAGGTGGGGATCGAACCAGGAACCCTAAGGTTGTTGGCACGGGCACTCGTAAATGAAATACCATTAATGCAACTGAACAGGTGCGGTAGGAAACGAACATCCATCCATCCATCATCTTCCGCTTATCAGAGGTCGGGTCGCGGGGGCAGCAGCCTAAGCAGGGAAGCCCAGACTTCCCTCTCCCCAGCCACTTCGTCTAGCTTTTCCCGGGGGATCCCGAGGTGTCCCAGGCCAGCCGGGAGACATAGTCTTCCCAACGTGTCCTGGGTCTTCCCCGTGGCCTCCTACCGGTTGGACGTGCCCTAAACACCTCCCTAGGGAGGCGTTCGGGTGGCATCCTGACCAGATGCCCGAACCACCTCATCTGGCTCCTCTCGATGTGGAGGAGCAGCAGCTTTACTTTGAGTTCCTCCCGGATGGCAGAGCTTCTCACCCTATCTCTAAGGGAGAGCCCCGCCACCCGGAGGAGGAAACTAATTTCGGCCGCTTGTACCGGTGATCTTGTCCTTTCGGTCATGACCCAAAGCTCATGACCATAGGTGAGGATAGGAACGTCGATCGACCGGTAAATTGAGAGCTTTGCCTTCCGGCTCAGCTCCTTCTTCACCACAACGGATCGATACAGCGTCCGCATTACTGAAGACGCCGCAACGATACACCTGTCGATCTCACGATCCACTCTTCCCTCACTCGTGAACAAGACTTTTAGGTACTTGAACTCCTCCACTTGGGGCAGAGTCTCTTCCCCAACCCGGAGATGGCACTCCACCCTTTTCCGGGCGAGAACCATGGACTCGGACTTGGAGGTGCTGATTCTCATTCCGGTCGCTTCACACTCGGCTGCGAACTGATCCAGTGAGAGCTGAAGATCCCGGCCAGATGAAGCCATCAGGACATCATCATCTGCAGTTCACAACTTTTATGGACAAAATTTCTAGGCGCAGTCAAGGCTTTTTGCAGAAAACGGACAAACGGACTAAAATGCATGAAACTGTTTTATATTTTGAACGTTGTTTTTAACAAGGAATTATTCATTACATATCGTGTTTACGAAATGTCAGCTAAGATTGATCAGAGAGCCAGATGCAGTCGTCAAAAGAGCCACATCTGGCTCGAGAGCCGCAGGTTCTCTACCCCTGCGCTAGATATTAACAAGTGCAATAATCGCTAGCTAGGAGCTTGCACCGCTAATTGCTAACTATCGCAAATACTAACATGATAATAATGCATTTAAATAGAAGCATTTAAGTCTCACCTTAAAACTCATTTGTATACTCTAGCCTTTCAATAGACTCCCTTTTTAGACCAGTTGATCTGCCGTTTCTTTTCTTTTTCTCCTATGTCCCACTCTCCCTTGTGGAGGGGGTCCGGTCCGATCCGGTGGCCATGTACTGCTCGCCTGTGTATCGTCTGGGGACATCTCTGCGCTGCTGATCCGCCTCCGCTTGGGATGTTTTCCTGCTGGCTCCGCTGTGAACGGGACTCTCGCTGCTGTGTTGGATCCGCTTTGGACTGGACTCTTGCGACTGTGTTGGATCCATTATGGATTGAATTTTCACAGTGTCATGTTAGACCCGCTCGACATCCATTGCTTTCCTCCTCTCCAAGGTTCTCATAGTCATCATTGTCACCGACGTCCCACTGGGTGTGAGTTTTCCTTGCCCTTATGTGGGCCTACCGAGGATGTCGTAGTGCTTTGTGCAGCCCTTTGAGACACTAGTGATTTAGGGCTATATAAGTAAACATTGATTGATTGATTGATTGATTGAAATGTAATATCGGACATTATCGGTATCGGTTTCAAAAAGTGAACTTAATGATTTTTTAAAAACACCGCTGTACGGAGCGGTCCATATCCAGTAAAACTTAGACGTTGCGTCTCCCAGTCAGCAGCCCCTCCTCCCTCCCCTCTCCCACACATAACACAGGAGTTGCAGCACGACTGCAGCATGAGAGGTTTACTGGCGACTTTTGATAACCACATCAAACCGCCGCGAGCGGAGCATAACAACAACATCAAGAGTGTGTTGTTGCCGGTGCTGTAGCCATGGCCAACAAGCGAGCTTGCTCGGTGACTGACTAACGACACCATGTCTATGGTTTGGGATTATTTCAAAGTGTGTCTGACGGATAAAAAACTGGCAATTTGCAATGACTGCAAAAAGTTGGTTATGCGAGGAGGAACCAAGACGTCTTCCTTTAATACGAGCAATTTGATCTCCCACCTCTTCAAGAATCATAAGGAGATACACGATGAATACAAGCGGAAGATGGATGAAAAGCAAACACCGAAAAAGTGTAGTACCACACAGTTGTCTCTTAAAGACTCCGCCGAGAAAAAACAAAAATACAACAAAAACCACCCCAGGGCGAAAGCACACGTTGTGGTCAGGGACAACGCACGCAATATGGTAAAAGCTACGATGGGAGTTTGGTTTGGCTAGTCTGCCCTGCATGGTGCACACTTTGCAACTTGCAGTGAGCGTAGGTGCCCTGTCTCAACGCAGCATTTCAGAAGCTCTGGCTGACTGCTAGGCCACTTCAAGCACTCACCACTAGCTTGCAGCACATTTGTGTTACTCATACTAATAAGTTAGAGCAGAGCAGATTGAGCCCAGTTTTATAATTTCGTGTTAAACAGTATACCAGGCAGTCTTGCAGTAAAGGAGGACTATGTTATTGTTTACTTTATTACTCTAGTATACTCTGGAGTGAAGTTGTGTGCCTTCAGTGTTTTTGTAGCTGTTGTTTTGAGGCATGTTTTAAAAATATATATAAAATAATGCACTTTGTGAAAATCAAAGTACTTCCCATAGTTGTAGTGGGTATCAGGATTATCTCATTGAGAGCATGTCCCAAATTCCAAGCTGCTGTTTTGAGGCATGTTAAAAAAAAAAAATGCACTTTGTGACTTCAATAAGAAATATGGCAGTGCCATGTAGGCACTTTCTTCCATAACTTGAGTTGAAGTTGTTCTCTTATTTTGGAAAACCTTGTTACATTGTTTAATGCATCCAGCGAGGCATCACAACAAAATCAGGCATAATAATGTATTAATTTCACAACTGTATACTTCATATTGGTATCGGTTGATATCGGAATCGGTAATTACGAGTTGGACAATATCGGAATATTGGATATCGGCAATTGGTTGATTGATTGAAACTTTTATTAGTATATTGCACAGTTCAGTACATATTCCGTACAAATTACCACTAAATGGTAACACCCGAATAAGTTTTTCAACTTGTTTATTCGGGGTCCACGTTAATCAGTTCATGGTAGGAAAAAAAAAGCCATTATCGTACATCAGCTTTTTATTTTTATTTCTATTGTAATATTTTTCTATTTTGTTTCCATTTATACCCCCATAATTTACTTTTTAAATTGACCTCAACTCTGTCCACTGCTGCTGGAATTATAATTTTCCTGAAGGAATCAGTAAAGTACTATCTATCCATCTATCCATCTATCTATCTAATTATCATTTATTGAAGTTTGTCTTTTAAACCTAAAAAGATACAGTAAGTCGGGTGGCCATGCTGCTGACACATCCAAATGTACACTACAGTGTGGTGAATCAATGGTAATGTGTATTTTAAAGAGACTTAAATTACTATAAAAATATATGTAAAGAAAAGAAACTAGAAATTTCACAACCCCCCTGCAGTATCTCTGTGGACCCCCTAGGGGTCACGGACCCCCTGTTGAAGACCTCTGATCTAACTCCCATTCATCACCTTTGTAGGCTGGGAGGGTTCCGCCCAGTTGACTTGTCTTCTGCGTTGGCGTCACCACCATTCAACTATTCTTCTTCCTTCCCGTGACCCCGCTCACACGCTGAACTCGCACATTCCGCGCAGATATCACACCTGCAATTAGCGTTGTTTGAATTCCCTCTCACATTTGCCCTCGGGCAGCAGCAATTTAAACGTGACATACTGACACTGCTACCGGCGCTTCCAATACTTTGATATCAGTCCAATATCAGAAAATAAAAAGTCCTGTTTATACTGGCTTGCATCTAATCTCTCCGATATCAGGATCCCATACAGGCAGTCCAACAAAGACAGTTAACATCTAAATGTCCTCCAATAAGCACTCAACGTTGGCGTTTTCTTCTATTTTAGTTTATTGCAATTATTAAAACAATCGAGTAATCTGTTGATGAGTTTGTTTCATTAATAGAGCGGCCGTGTCAGCAACTTGAGGGTTGCAGGTTCGATCCCCGCTTCCGCCATCGTAGTCACAGCCGTTGTGTCGTTAGGCAAGACACTTTACCCACCTGCTCCCAGTGCCACCCACACTGGTTTAAATGCAAAAATTAAATATTGGGTTTCACCATGTAAAGCGCTTTAAGTCCCAAAAGAAAAAGCGCTATATAAATATAATTCACTTCACATTAATCGGATAGAACACACTTCAATGTCACCTAAAGGTGTATTTTAGGGAAAACAGTTGACATAAACCAACGCTTTATAACAAAATAAATGCACAGATGCTATATTTGTGACGGTTAGCTGGCATCGTGGTGCGGGTTCGTTCTCTCAAAGATGCAGTCGGACTTGGACACAGAGTGAAGGAAAGAAACGATGATTTATTTACACTAAGGAAACAGACTAGGAACAGAAAAACTTGCACGAGGCACTAAAAGCAAAACAAACAGAACTAGCATGGGAGCTAGAAAGAATTAAAAGCGCTAGCATATGAGCTAGGGAACAAACAAAGGAAGCATAATGCGGAAGCTAGAAAGTACAAAAAACAGTTCTTTACCACAATCGAGAATCAGCGTCGTCACCTGTTGCATGGAACAGAAACTAGGATGCGAGAGCTAATCAAAAGAAAAGGCAGGCTTAAATAATTAAGAGGCAGGTGCGCATCAAAAACAAAGGCAGGTGACACTAATGCGTAACTATGGCAACAGAACAAAACAGGAAGTGCCACCAGGAATTAAGGAAGTCAAAAACCAACAGAATACGATACAGAAACGGAACAAAACCAGAATATGACATGATCCAAGCAGCGGATCATGACAATATTCTTGTACCTCTCAAAGGCTTTTGTTCTAGTTGACCACTACATTCTCCTTGACAAACTTAAATCGGTAGGCCTTAGTAGAAACGCTCTCCTACAGCAACCCCGAAAGGGACAAGCGGTAGAAAATGGATGGATAGTACAATGTCTATCTACATAATAGACGCCAATTTGTTGCTTTCAAAGATGCAGTGTGCAGTCTCAGTATCATGGAAAAAGGAGTTCTGCAGGGATCTACGTTAGGACTAGAGCTGTCCGATAATATCGGGCTGCAGATATCATGCTTTAAAATTTAATATCGGAAATTATCGGTATTGGTTTCAAAAAGTAAAATTTATGACTTTTAAAAACGCCCCTGTACGGAGTGGTACACGGACGCAGGGAGAAGTACAGAGCGCCAATAAACCTTAAAGGCACTGCCTTTGCATGCCGACCCAATCACATAATACCTACGGCTTTGCACACACACAAGTGAATGCAAGGCATACTTGGTTGACAGCGATACAGGTCACACTGAGGGTGGCCATATAAACAACTTTAACACTGTTACAAATATGCGCCACACTGTGAACCCCCCCCCCCCTCCTTTGTGACTTCAATGACAAATATGGCAGTGGCATTTTGGCCTTTATTTCCATAACTTGAGTTGATTTATTTTGGAAAAGCTTGTTACGTTGTTTAATGCATCCAACGGCGCATCACAACAAAATTAGGCATAAGAATGTGTTAATTTCACGATTGTATATGTCGGTATCGGTTGATATCAGAATCCGTAATTAAGAGTTGGACAATATCGGAATATATTGGCAAAAAAGCCATTATCGGACCCCTTTTACTTTCTATATTTCTTAATGACCTTCCTCGAGTGTGTACTAAATGCCAAGTACATTTATATGCTGAGGATACTGTTCTCTATATGTCATGTGCTAATAAGAATCAGCTTCAGGTCGATTTCAATTCAAATCAGAACTGGCTTAGAATTGATTTGTTAAAACTTAATATGAAGAAAATCCCTCTATATGCTTTTTGGAACTCGCCACTCGCTGAAATCTGGATTTGAACATTTACTTAGACAAAGGTACTCCAATGACCAAGGAGACCGCTGTGAAGTACCTAGGAGTCTGGCTTGACTGTGAACTTAACTTTAAATTACATATTGACTATATCATTAAGAGAACACACTCCTGCCTAATCACTATACAGATCATTTCAAGTCAGAAGGAAAATAATCTCTCAATTTATTTGATCAATTATTGGCTGTGTGGACATTATTTTAATACCTATGTTATACACCTTCAACCTCTTAATGTTTAGTTTAACACCCTGGGTAGATTGACTTTAAGTTGTCCGTACAGAACTCATCACTGTCATTTGTACACCCAGCTCAACTGGCTCCATCCTGACGAGCGATGGCTGTACCACTGGTTTTTATTTATTTTCAAGTGAATTTATTTTAATCTACCAGCATATTTGCACTGTTTTCATGTGCCGTTTACATCACAATACCCTCTAAGGCAGTGGTTCTCAACCTTTTTTCAGTGATGTACCCCCTGTGAACATTTTTTTCATTCAAGTACCCCCTAATCAGAGCAAAGCATTTTTGGTTGGAAAAAAGAGATCAAGAAGTAAAATACAGGACTATGTCATCAGTTTCTGATTTATTAAATTGTATAACAATGCAAAATATTGCTCATTTGTAGTGGTCTTTCTTGAACTATTTGGAAAAAAACTTGTTGAAAAATAAACAATAAACAACAATTTAATAAATCAGAAACTGATGACACAGTGTTGTATTTTACTTCTTTATCTCTTTTTTTCAACCAAAAATGCTTTCCTCTGATTAGGGGATATTTGAATCCAAAAAAGGTTCACGGGGTACATCACTGAAAAAAAGTTAAGTTAAAGTACCAATGATTGTCACACACACTAGGTGTGGCGAAATTTGTCCTCTGCATTTGACCCATCCCCTTAGGTTGAGAACCACTGCTCTAGCCTTTAAATAGACCCCCCTTTCAGACCAGTTGATCTGCCGTCTGTTTTCTGCTATGCCCCCTCTTCTTCATCCATTGCACCGGTCGCCTAGGGGGAGGGTCCACACATCTGCGGTCCCTTCCAAGGTTACCTGTAGCCCATTGGGTTTAGTTTTTCCTTGCCGCTATGTCGTTGTGGCTTGTACAGTCGTTTGAGACACTCGTGATTTAGGGCTATATCAATAAACTTTGATTGATTAATTGATAAACAAGAGGGTAGAAACTGACTTACGATGCAGTTCGGGACACCAGTGCAAACTACAACCACAATAAGGAACATATTGGTTTGCTTCTTCCGTCAAAGAACGGAGAGTTACAAACATTGGTGCTAGCTGGCTCAAGCTAAAACCGCTCAGCAGATATTGGCTTCTACTTCGCCGCAGAGACAATGTGGATTTGGATTTTGTGCATTGAAAACCTCCAACAAGCTCCATTGTGTTTATTTATGAGGATTTCCGCCAGTTCCCCACGGCAGCTGACAACAGCATTTGATTTATGCTAACGCCTTAAGCATGGAGACGCTCCCCGCGCTCCATTTAAACGCCAGTACATTTCTCTTTCCTCTCATGCCGGCTGTGCGGGATTTCCACTTTCAAGACTTGAAAGTCGGCGACGTGCATTGTAGTGCAGGTTCACATGACAGCGCTATGCTCGGAATGTCATTCGTCTTCCTCTTTCGGCCTTGCACCGCCGCTCCCACCTCGACGTTCATTCGTTCATTAGACGACAAAAGAAGAAACATCTCGTCGTAAAAAGACGCGCCGCAACTATTTTCCCATCACGCCCGCCAAGAATAATCTCAGACAACTGATTTGGGAACGCGCCAGGGCGTCATTAACGTGCTCTTTCACCCAAATTCGCACAGGGAACTTTGACTGCTCCATGACAAGTAACCGGGCTAAGGATTTTTTTCTTAGCGGTGTGTGTGGAAATCCAAAGATAAAAAGAAGGGAGCTAAAAAATAAACATCAGTATAGGACTTGTCCCGCCACTTCTGCACATTTAAAAGGAGGCACAAAACATAAACTCATGTGATCTAGTTATCACACGCATACTCCCAGTGCCTCAAAGGTGCCAATTTTTGGTGCTTTTGTGTGTTTATGTGGTAATAAATGTACATTGTTGGTATAATAAATAATTCAATCTCTTTTGTTCAATCTCTGTTCATAACAAAGCGCAGTCTAGGCATTGAGGGGATCCGGTTTGGTGGCTGCAGGATTAGGTCTATGTTTTTTGCAGATGATGTGGTCCTGATAGCTTCATCTGGCCAAGATCTTCAGCTCTCGCGACTGGGATGAGAATCAGCACCTCCAAGTCCGAGTCCATGGTTCTTGCCTGGAAAATGGTGGAGTGCCATCTCCGGGTTGGGGAGGAGACCCTGCCCCAAGTGGAGGAGTTCAAGTACCTAGGAATCTTGTTCACGAGTGGGGGAAAAGTGGATCGTGAGATCGACAGGCGGATCGGTGCGCCGTCTTCAGTCATGCGGACGCTGTATCGATCCGTTGTGGTGAAGAAGGAGCTGAGCCGGAATGCAAAGCTCTCAATTTACTGGTCGATCTACGCTCCCATCCTCACCTATGGTCATGAGATTTGGGTTATGACCGAAAGGACAAGATCACGGGTAGATGCGGCCGAAATTTGTTTCCTCCGCCGGGTGGAGATAGGGTGAGAAGCTCTGCCATCCGGGAGGAGCTCAAAGTAAAGCCGCTGCTCCTCCACATCGAGAGGAGCCAGATGAGGTGGTTCGGGCATCTGGTCAGGATGCCACCCGAACGTCTCTCTAAGGAGGTGTTTAGGGCACGTCCGACCAGTAGGAGGCCACGGGGAAGACCCAGGACACGTTGGGAAGACTATGTCTCCCGGCTGGCCTGGGAACGCCTCGGGATCCCCCGGGAAGACCTGGACGAAGTGGCTAGGGAGCGACCCAACCTCGGATAAGCGGAAGAAGATGGATGGATGGATGGATGGATGGACAATCTCTTTTGTTATTAAACTTTTAACAGTGAGCTGATAACTGTGCTGTCCAGTTGAGATATATTTTTTGTCTTTCACTTTTGGAAGTGTTATTTAGTAGATATTCAATGGCAGTAATGCAAAGACTACTATGTGTTGCCCTACAGTCAGGAAATAGTCTTTGCCATCTGAATGTGCCAGTCTTGTCTTTTGTTGAGCACTACAAAGTGGTTATACGATAAGTATTGTATAGTGGTACGTCGACTGACGAGTACCCTAACTTAATTAGCGAAATGTAAAGCTTCAAGTAGTCAGCAAAATTTAAGTTATGTGCTTCCCCGCAACTAACTGGCGTAGCATATGCCATAGTGAACCCCGTAACAACTTAAAAATAATTCCAATTTTCTCACTAGTAGGGCGGGGCAATAAAACTAAAAATTTAGAATGTCATATACACGTAATGGACATCAATAAAAAAATGCGTTTGATAAAACATTCAATATATGTTTTTTCTTCTTTGTCGGAAAAAAAGTGGAAGTTTCGAAGCAAGGTTGGTTGCATGGACAAAGGCACTCGCTCTCTGGTAACCGTGCAAGGCAGGAAGTGATAAGTAATCACATTGACGCTATCAGCTAGGGCTGGGTGATATGGCAAAAAAAAATTATCACCATTAGTTTTTTCATATCATCCAATCTTGATTAATATTACAATTTTTAAGTTTTTTTAACTAAAACGGATTGTTCCGTGCAGGATCATACAGAGTACAGCGCCCTTACTGTTTACTACTGCAGTATCTTGTAACAAACATTTCCACCATGTTTGAATGAGGTAATAATATATGCCAACAGATGACAACTGTCATTTTGTTCATATATATAATTGTGTTTACTGGAGGTGTAACGGTACAGGTAACCCACGCTACGGTCCGTGCCTGGTTCTAGGGGCCACGGTTTTGCGTTTTGTGGGGGTGAAGAGAACTTATTTTCCTCTCAAAGTTTTTTTTTTTTTCTGCTTGGCATCCCAAATATTCTGCAGTAAACAACGTATCAGTGGTGCAGTGAATACAATAAGACTTTTATGTCAAGTTAACATTTACTTAACACTTTCAAACTGTCAATAATTATTGGTATTCTTTAACTATTTGTATACATCAGTGCTTCTCACCAGTGCCTAAATAAACAACAAGCAGTGACTCCGATTGTGGACTTTTAAAACTCAAATACAGTAGATTATATTTAAGAAAAGTACATTAAAGTGTAGTTTGAAATTGAGGTACTGTAAATTAATGTGTACCAACACACACAAAAAGTTTAATGATTATTTCAGGAACACGTTTTTCTATCCACAAACAAACAAAAAGAACACAAAGTGTCTGTTTGCAGAGTTTTTTTTTAGTACGTTATATCAGAGGAGTGGAATCATCGCAGACAGACATTTAAACATAAAAATGCCTTTTGTGATTAAAATAGTGGGTGTGTTGATTGTCTCATCCATCCATCCATTGTCCCTTAGGGTTGGCGGGGGGTGCTGGAGCCTATCTCAGCTGCATTTGGGAGGAAGGCGCTGTACACCATGGACAAGTTGCCCCCTCATCACAGGGTCAATACAGATAGACAGACGACATTCACACTCACATATTGCACACTAGGGCCAATTTAGTGTTGCCAATCAACCTATCCCCAGGTGCATGTATTTGGAGGTGGGAGGAAGCTGGAGTACCCAGAGGGAACCCACACATTCATGGGGAGGACATGCAAACTCCACACAGAAAGATCCCGAGCCTGGGATTGAACCCAGGACTACTCAGGACCTTCGTATTGTGAGGCACATGCACCAACCCCTGTTCCATCGTGCTGCCATATGTGTAAATATATATATATATATATATATATATATATATATATATATATATATATATATATATACACACACACACACACACACACACACACACACACACACACACACACACACACACACACACCAGGCCAAAAGTTTGGACACACCTTCTCATATCAATGTGTTTTTTTTATTTTCATGACTATTTACATTGTAGATTATCACTGAGGGCATCAAAACTATGACACCTGTGACCTGAAAACCATTTCAGGTGACTACCTCTTCAAGCTCATGGAGAGAATGCCAAGAATGTGCAAAACAGTAATCAGAGCTAAGGGTGGCTATTTTTTAAGAAACTAGAATATAAAACATGTTTTCAGTTATTTCACCTTTTTTTGTTAAGTACTTAACTCCACATGTGTTCATTCATAGTTTTGATGCCTTCAGTCATAAAAATAAAGAAAACCCATTGAATGAAAAGGTGTGTCCAAATTTTGGTCTGTACTGTATATGCACATATATATATATATATTTTTGTTTGTTTATTATAGGTCTTTAAAAATAACAATAATTGTCTATATTAAACTATATAAAACAATTATATTGTGATGCATCACCCAGCCCTAAGGTGTACCCTTAAAAAACAAAACTGTCAACACTGGACATTGTTTTCTCTAATGTAGTTGCCAATATACCATGAATTGATTAACGTGGAACCCAACTTAAACAAGTTGAAAAACTTATTCGGGTGTTACCATTTAGTGGTCAATTGTACGGAATATGTACTGAACTGTGCAATCTACTAATAAAAGTTTCAATCAATCAAAAAAAAACCCAACTCAGAACAGCTACAATCTATATGCAGGTGCTAACCTAACAAAACGCTACTTCACTACTTTGAAGCACAAATACATGTTTTTGGCCTTTTTCTGCAGTGCATTGAGGCTTTGTTTGGGACAAAGTGTGTTCTAGAAAGAAGCAAGGAGGACTTCATGCGCCATGTACCACACTTTTAAATGAGCGCTAGCCTTCAGGTCATTACCGAAGACAGGACTTCCTCCCCTGCACTCGCATTAATCAATTTTAATTGCGTGGAGTCTATAATGCCGCCATTGTGCACGGCGGAATTTAATCTGCGGGCTGGTTGTAAAAAAAAAAAAAAAGGCACCCTTGGCAGTTGATACATCTACTTACATGTCCACACAACACCACCCCCTGCCCTGGCTTTCTCAGCAGGGTCGCCGGGCGGAGCGAGGTCAGAGGTCGTGGTGCGGTGCATTTCATCCAGCACGTCTCCAGTGTAAAGCTGGGCACCGAGATAGTGGTCGTGTTTCATGGCGGTCACTGTCTTCAGCCTTGAACCTCCCGCTACACACACACAAACAAGATGAATGATACTGTCAGCGTGCCAGAGTAGGCGTCAAACGATGAAGCTGAACATAACTTAGCCGCGGGGGAGCAGCAATAAAGTGGATTTGTTTAACGGCGGCGTGTCCATCACCATATCTCAACTGGCCTTACAGTCAATTACTCTACCGACTCTAATTATTCCGTCATGTCAGGGGAGGAGGTTTGCTGAGTCTGCTGCTCTCCTGGTAAAATGCGAGAAACATGGCGCACTTAAACTGATCATTAAAAAGTGTTATTTTTAGAGAAATACAGGATTTAATTCCAAATTAGAATTGTTCCCAACGGACATCATGGAGATAGAAATAGTCTGTTTATCACCATCGTAAAACATGAATCAACTGCACGGTAGGGCCTGGCGATAAAATGATATCAATAGGATAGACGCGTAAGTAGGGTTGCAAAATTCCGGGAATAATCAAAGTTGGAAACGTTCCGTGGGAATTAACAGGAATATATGGGGAATTAACGGGAATAAACAGTGAATGCAACATGCTAGATCTTGCAGCATGATTATTAGATAAAACAACCTGATTTAATGCAAATTCAGTTGAATTTCAACCCTGCACAGTGCATTCCTCCATCACATGTGCAGTGTGTTCTTCCGCAGAAAATTCCCAGCATGCTACACACTACAGGCCACACTAGTATTTGAGACCAAGGACCTCATCCAGTCAGGTAAGTTTTGATGATATTACTGGGGTAAATATATTTGATCTATGGTATTTAAGTTTAATAGAGGTGTAATGGCTTGTTACTGTATGACTGTAGGCTACTCCAGCAGACTTCCACTCAAGCTAGATAGCTGTTCCTGTACTTTTTAAATGAATTTGGGGCCGATATCTCTCGCTAGATAGGTTTATGTACCACCACAGTCTCTTAATGAACCGAAAATATTTCTCCATTAGCCGTGATGCTAATTTTCTCTATGGTAAATCCCATTCAACTATGCTAACAACGTTAGCGATCCGAATTGACCTTTTTTTGTGATCTGTAAAGTTCAATTAGCAAATACTAAATCAAAAGGTGTAGTTTCCTCTGCCTTCTGTTCTGCTAGCCATTCTGTAGTGAAGGGTTGATGAGGCGTCATGAAGCGTTTTTTGACACATTGCAAAACTGTATTGATATTGTGTCGATACTGTGTCACTAAATACTGACATCTGCTGGACATTAAAAACCCCTACAGCAGTGGTTCTTAACCTTGTTGGGAGGTACCGAACCCCTTTCACATGCGCATTCACCGAACCCTTCTTTAGTGAAAAATGAAATGTTTTTTTTTTCAAATTCAAGACAAAGTTTTATGTTTTTGGTAACACTTTAGTATAGAGGAACATATTCTAAGTAACAAAGACTTAATTTAGAGTTATTTGGTTAGGGTTAGGGTCAGGGTTAGAGGGTTAGGGCTATAATAAGGCCATGCCGAATAAGGCATTAATTAGTACTTAATGACTAGTTAAGAGCCAATATGTTACTAATTTGCATGTTAATAACCAACTAATTAATGGTGAATATGTTCCCCATACTAAAGTGTTACCATGTTTTTTTTATTGGTGCACAAAATCAACCGTGCATGAACATCACCTTGTTCAAACAACAAAACTAAGACAGTGCATAAACTCACAACTAATTACACATCTGCAAATCAGTCAGCTGTTGCCGTAGCTGTAATATGCCAACAGGGAGAAGTTTGTATTTACACGAAGAGTCAGGTGTGTTTTGATCTCCGCCGAACCCCTGAGTTCGACTCACTGAACCCCTAGGGTTCGATCGAACCCTGGTTAAGAACCACTGCCCTACAAGCAACCTACGGACCGACTCATTTTAAGACAGAGTATATACAATAATATAAACCAAGTCATTGTATTTCATATCTTCATTTAAAAAAATATATATTTTTATCTGTTTTAGATACAGTCAATAAATAAATGTGAACATGTATCATAACATGGAAATCTAAAAGAACATGTGAATGAGGATGCTTGTGGACTGGGATTTTTTATTTATTATTATTTTTTTTTACACATTTTTATTTAAAAAAAAAACTGTTTTTCCAACGTATTAAATTCTAGATGATTAATATTCTTAGTTATTATTTCACGGCGGAAATCTTTTTGCCTGAGGCTTCTCCATGATCTACGACAACGATAAATTACAAATAACCGACGACAGAAGTGCGGCGATTCTGTTGGCAGCAGCATCTCGTTGACAGATGCGCTTCCTTATAAACACAGTTTGGCGCGCAGGCGTCAGTTCGACACAGTTCGCGTATCGGTCACGTGACCGAAACAGCACTTGATCGGTCACGTGACTTTTTCTAAAAGTGGTACGGTATGCGCACCGACACAGGGTTTTGCTCAATGAGCTCGACGTATGCGCCGATGCATCGGTGTTGCCGGACCCATCACTACCATTCTGTTATTATACAAAAATGTAAGTTATTTTCACAAGGTAGTTTCCACAGCTTAATGGTCGTTCTCCCAGGAAGGCAGACGGATCACTCGGGACAAAGCGTGCAGGTAAAAACATGATTTAATTCTCAGATATCAAAAGTTGTACAACAAAACGGAACACAAGGCGAAGGCACAACGTGCTGAACGCACTTGGAGCAAAAGCAAATATTTTAACATAGAACTATAGACATGGAACACTCATGAAACTGTGGCATGAAATAAACAAGACTTACTAGTAGGTTCCGTGAGGCAAACAATTACGCCAGACCGAGTGTGGCGAGCAACATGAACAAATAGCTCTCTGATTAGTGCTCGGCGGCAGGTGAACGTGCTGAACACTAATCAGAGGCAGGTGAAACCAATTAGTACCCATGGTAACCAAAACAAACCCAGAAGTGCACAAAACAGGAACTAAGGAAGTCCAAAACGAACAGAACATAACTAACAAAACATGATCCAGCCGACGTATAATAACATTTATAGTTTGATCAGGCATGCTGGTGACCCATGCCAGCGGGGTCACCAACACGGTGCCCGCGGGCACCAGGTACCCCGTAAGGACCAGATGAGTCGCCCGCTAGCCTGTTCTAAAAATAACTCAAATAACAGCACTTACCAGTGAGCTGCCTCTATTTTTAATTTTTTTTTATTTACTAGCAAGCTGGTCTCGCTTTGCTCGACATTTTTAATTCTAAGAGAGACAAAACTCAAATAGGATTTGAAAATCCAAGGAAATATTTTAAAGACTTGGTCTTCACTTGTTTAAATAAATTCATTTATTTTTTTACTTTGCTTCTTATAACTTTCAGAAAAACAATTTTAGAGAAAAAATACAACCTTAAAATGATTTTAAGATTTTTAAACACATATACATTTTTACCTTTTAAATTCCTTCCTCTTCTTTCCTGACATTTTAAATCAATGTTCAAGTATTTTTTTTATTGTAAAGAATAATAAATACATTTGAATTTAATTCTTCATTTTAGCTTCTGTTTTTTCGACGAAGAATATTTGTGAAATATTTCTTCAAACTTATGATTAAAATTAAAAAAAAATATTCTGGCAAATCTAGAAAATCTGTAGAATCAAATTTAAATCTTATTTCAAAGTCTTTTGAATTTCTTTTAAAATTTTGTTCTGGAAAATGTAGAAGAAATAATGATTTGTCTTTGTTAGAAATATAACTTGGTCCAATTTGTTATATATTCTAACAAAGTGCAGATTGGATTTTAACCTATTTAAAACATGTCATCAAAATTCTAAAATAAATCTTAATCAAGAAAAACTAATGATGTTCCATAAATTATTTTTTTAATTTTTTCAAAAAGATCTGAATTAGCTAGTTTTTCTCTTCATTTTTTTCGGTTGAATTTTGAATTTCAAAGAGTCGAAATTAAAGATAAACTATGTTTCAAAATTTAATTTATTTTTTTTGTGTTTTCTCATATGTGTCGAATTTTGAGGACACAAAATGGAATAAATACAAAATGTGGAAATAGTGCAGCGGGTTCACTTAAAATAAGAGGAAGGTTACATTAGAAATAACAACGTTTACATCTAATATATTTTTGTCATGCTCCTTAATTTTGGCCGCTTACAAAAAATATCAATAATTATTGATATTAACCAATATGAAAAAAACGTGTATTGTGATACACTTTTCAGCCCCGCTGCATGCACTCCTAAACCGTCCTAAGTATAAAGATAAGTAAACTACCAAGTACATTATAAGTGCATACTTATAATACATTTGTATACACACACACACACAAAACATTCACATTTGCATTAAGGGGAATTGTGTGTAGAATTCTGAAGACTCAAAATGGAATAAATACAAAATGTAGAAAAAGTGTAGCGGGTAAGAACGAAAAAACATATATCGTCATACAGTTTTCACCCCCGCTGCACAGCCTCCTAAACCGTCTTAAGTGTAAAAATGAGCCAACTACCAGGTAAATTCCAAGTGTAAAACTAAATCAAGTAGGCTAGGTCTTATGACGTGACTTTGTGCAACATTTTTGACAGTTTTCCACAGGTTCCTCAATGTGGAGGCAAAGGTTTTTACTGTCTGCTGATTCTTTATCCACATTTTCAAATATTTACGATGTTTGCCCACTATTCCCACCACCGACAGATATTCAATGGTGGACCTTGGACCGATGCACTCCACGACCCCCGCCTCAGTCCCAGATCACTGGCACCGCAGGCTTGTCAGCGGGACAAAGAATGTGTTGTTTAGTTAAAGGAGGAGGCCTTGGATGTGTAATTAACACAGTCTGCTGCTGCTGCAGGAGGCTCCGTCAACACACAACCACACCCTGCCACAGCTACCTAAAAGACGAAAGTTCCTGTAGTTTCTCTGCGCTCCAGTAACTTCTTTTTGAAAGGTGTGGGAAAGAAAAGAAAACGTAAGCATTTCATTTGGTTATTAATTGCAATGACGGAACACATTTACAACTAAACGACACAATTTTGTGCCATGAATTGCTTAACGTGGACTCCAACTTAAACAAGTTGAAAAACTTATTCGGGTGTTACCATTTAGTGGTCATTTGTACGGAATACGTACTGTACTATGCAATCTACTAATAAAAGTTTAAATCAATCAACTGTAAACTTTGCAAGGCTCAATATGCCAACCTCTTTTCCCTGGACATGTCCTCTTTTGCAGGGCTGTCCGGGCGGAGCTTCTTAAATGCCTCAATTGTCCGGCATTTTGAGTTAGGGTTGTGCGTATTTTCATTGTACGTTCAGGGTAGAGAAGGGGGTTAAAAACAAAAAAAATTGTGATGGTGTGCGTAAGCAGCAGCATTCGTGAGGGAGGGGCAAAGACAGAGAGAGCGAGAGAGTTATGATAAACGTGCATGTGTCGCCAGGCTCTCCTTTTTATCGATACATTTATCAGTTTTTATTTTTTATTATCTATGGCAGGGGTGTCAAGAGTGTGCCCCGGAGGCCATTTGAGGCCCACAGCTAAAGTTTTAAATGCCCACGGCACATTCTAAAAATACTATTAAAATAAACAAAAACATAACAAAAGTAAATTAAAAAAAGCTTACAGGTGAAATGTAATTTAGAAAAACTTCCAATTTTGACTAATAAAACAAAGCTGTTTTTTTCTTTCAAACTGTCATTGCTCAAAACATAATATTAAATCAAAATCAAAGTTATTATGAATTATTGACCTATCCAAGGTCCCGATTACTTCACATCAAATATTCCACTTTAAAAATTATTTTTGGTGGAATATTTTGCATATTTTGTGTGTTTGACATTAAAAACATTGTTTTGTTTGACAAAAAAAGGGCGGAAAACAAACAAACAAAAAAACAACATAAAAAACGAAACATTTTGAAATGTGGGATTCATCTGAAGTTGATGTAGACTCCAGAGATTTAAGCGTTAAATATAAAATGTATGTATGCCAAGGGCTGGGCGATAAATCGATATACTCGATACATCGCGGATTTGTCTCTGTGCGATAAAGAAAATGACTATATCGTGATATTCGAGTATACGTTCTCACGCAGTTGCTTTTATCTGCTGGCATTACACTACAGGCTCTTCTCACTCTGTTGTCTCTCCTTCTCACAGAGAGCAAGCGCACCTTCTTACACACGTCACATACGTATACGCGGAGCAAAGGTAGTGGCATGGGTGACGTTAGCTGTGGTGCGAGTGGTAATACGAGAGAAAGAAGGTGCAAATCTGGTAACAAATGAAGGAAGAAGAATTAATTCCCAAGAAAAACATCAGGGGGTGCATCGTCAAGCGGTGGTTTGGCTTCAAGTGGGAATTTGTCAAATGTGGGGCAAAAGCGTTGCTACAAAAAGTAGCATTACTGCTAATATGTAGCATCATTTGAAAAGTCACTTGCTAGAGAATGAAGAGTGATTACTCCGCATGTCAACATCTCCATTCGGTGCCACACCGACAAAATGCCGAGGCAACCATTTCCACATTAACACATTACCATGAATTGATTAACCTGGACCCCGACATAAACAAGTTGAAAAAATTATTTGGGTGTTAGCATTTAGTGGTCAATTGTACGGAATATGTACTGTACTGTGCAATCTACTAATTAAAGTATCAATCAATCAACACCGTATGAAAAAAATAGTGAACAACATAAGGAGATAACGTCCGCAGTAACCTACCACATAGCGATTTGATTTCCTATAATGCAGCTCATTTTTATTTGACACTCATTGAAATATCTTGTGTGACATCATGCACAAAAGTTCACTTTGTTTTAAACTATAGTAGTGGCGTTCTGTACAAAAAGTACACTTTAATTTAGTGTTGTTTTGATATGTCATCTTAGTGACATCATGCACAAAAGTGCACTCATAGCTTGTTTTAAAATGTCTCTGACAATCTTGCACTTTGTTTTGGAAATGACATGAATGTTTGTGCCACTGCTTAATAACTGTTTAATAAACACACTTTTGGTTGTGATTTTCCGCATATATTATTGAAGTATGAACAACAATGTTTTGAATTGTAGACACATAGAATCATCATACTGCTGTGATTATATGCATCAAGTGTTCATTCAAGGCTAAGGCAAAATATTGAGATATATATCATGTATCGTGACATGGGCTAAAAATATCGAGATATTAAAAAAAGGCCATATCGCCCAGCCCTTTGTATGCATTGGCACACCATTATCATCATATCATGACCCAAGCAAAAATACTTTTTACAATTTTATACTGAAATAAATACACCTACAACTTGTTAAATAAAAACCTAGAACAAAAACTACCAGCAGCGGTAAAGTTTAGATACATGAAGGAAAGAAGAACTTTAATTAATGTTTATAACTGTATACATACAGTATGTATACACATTTGTTTTTGATATTTTTTTAAATGAATTAAGTAACGTTTATTTAGACCTCCTTTTTTTTTTTATACAGTATTGTCATTCAAACTTGAACTTTACAGCACAGATAAGAACGGAATTTCTTTACATAAGCTCATGGTAGTGCAGGATAAAAAAGGGGCATATATAATTAAATAAATATATATAAATAATATATAAATACATATATAAAATAAATAAATATATATAAATGAATAAATAAATAAATTGATTACTGTACAGATAAATATATTGTACTTCTTCACATGCGTCAAAGTTTATGGATGTATGTTATATTGTCTTTTTTATTCCAGCGAGTTAATCCGTTTTGGGGGGAGTTGAGTGGATAATTTAATTATGATGCGATCAAGAGTCTTACGGCCTGAGGGAAGAAGCTGTTACAGAACCTGGAGGTTCTCCTTCGGAGGCTGCGGAACCTCTTTCTAGAGTCCAGCAGTGAAAACAGTCCATGGTGGGGGTGGGAGGAGTCTTTGCAGATTTTCTGAGCCCTGGTCAGGCAGCCGCTTTTTGTGATCTCCTGGATAGGAGGAAGAAGAGTCCTATGAGGAGGAGTTTATGACAAGCTTTTTCCAAAACACAATATAGAATGTGAGATATAACAGGATAATGCATACGTTTATCTATTGTTTTTTTTTTTCAAACGCTTACAAAAAAGTGGTACCCCCAAAATTTACTGTGGAACCCCATTTTTATGACTTGATGGTGTCCCTGGGACCCCATTTTGGAAATACCTGGCGCCAACCCTGCTGTCAGAGGATAAAAAATGCTTCATTTGTATAAATATGTCATTGATAAAGCAAGTTAGAGTATTATTTTAAAATTTTCACATATTATTTATTGCTGAATTAGTGCAAAAAATTGAATGTTTAATCGAGCTGTCTCCGCTAGCATTAGCCGTTAGCATCAAGCTACCTAGCTTCATCCACTCGACGTTTCACACAGGAGTAATGCCTAGAAACGTTTGTCCAGCGAAATTTACACCAAAAACGGACACTTTTATCTGCAGTGCTCATAATTATTTCTCGACATTTTACTGACCTGAGAAAAAGAAGAATAGAAGGACGACAAGCGTTAGCTAGCATTAAGCTAAGGAGGGCCGATTTATGGTCACTGGAGAACGATGGTCCGCCTAGTGGACTGGCGTGGTAATGACAGTGTAGTTTACAAGTGCAATTGCAATTATGTATCTTACATATATGTGTATATATGATGGAAATAAATATTTTAACGGTCTATGCCGTTTTTTGACGTAAATATATATATATATTTTTTAAATCTAATTCTAAAATATTGTTTGACCGGTGACGTCATCCCCCGCCCCCCGCCTTCTCCCAACCTTACCGAATTTGTCTCCAACGTTTGTGCTACAGTCGTGCTGTCCCCAAAAAATTTGGCTTTTACGGTTTTAATGTTTACATATAAACATTTACAAATAGACCCCCACCTCCACAGCACCTTGTTCAAATTTTAACCATAAAATTGTGTTACCAATTTTTATGGGCTTGCCCAGGGGCGTCACTAGACCTAATACTGTACTGGGGCACACCTGGGGCACAAATAATTAATGTGAGCGTGCAAAACGCGCAAGCAAAAACATTTTTAGCACTTATTTATCATAAAAAAAATACATAAATAGTGCTTTAAACTATGAAATCATATCAGATTATGTTGTATGGATCTTTGATTAACCACCAGAAATGAACTAATGCATTTGATCTACTTGTGCACTTTTTTACTCCAGACTTCTGAACTGCTACTGGTAAAAGCAAAAAGGAAGAGCAATCGTTCTTTTTGAAATATATATTGCAGTAATCATCTGCACATGTAACATCTACAAAAGTAAAACAAAAAATAAAGCACCCCTACATCTCTGGGTTCTTTTATATTATTTAATTTCCATTTCTGGCAATGTGGCTAATCATATTTCAGATACACACAACTATAAAATATACACAAAACAATAAAGCCACATTAGTAGAATAAATGAACTGTTGTGAGTCTGTTCAGGGAATCATTTTCTGAGAAGTAAACTGGAACGTCTCGTTTTCATTTTTGCAAAGTGGTCAATCACTCTGGACAAACATGGAAATATTACAGTAACTGTTATGCAGTTGACCAGTGGTTCCCAACTGCTGGGTCGTGACATAAAAGTGGATTGTGTGTCATTTTCAGTCAGATGTGTGCATGAAAAAAAAAATGTTTAGGGAGAAAAAAATCAAATGTGGCAACAAAACCAGATTATTTCAGCCTTTTTTCTAGTGACTATTAGTGAGTATTTTAGCAAAAGGCAAACCAACTAACAAGTTGGAGGAGTACTCAGGACAGACATGGAAATATATTTAAAACAAATCTAAATGGGGCAACAAAACCCGAAATTTTTAGCCATCTTTCTGAAAACAAATACAGAAATGTTACTATTTTTTCTGGAAACAAAACCAGATGCTTTAGCTGTAGCCATTTTTCTGGTGACAAAACAAGATTATTTTAGTCAAAGTCACACCGATTAACAAGCCAAGTCTACTGTGTTATTTTTCTGTGAAATAAACTTGAATGATTTAAAAATTGGCTCACGACTTGATGATATGGAAAAATGTTTTCCTTCCTGAAGATAAACCATTTGAGAAGCACTCAACTCACACATGCTTACTCCAAATGATCGTTGATGCAGAACCAGCAGACAATAACCAACATTATGTTTCATGTTCGTTGGATATTCCCCCGACAGCTCGTACAGCAAATAAATATGTTTGTCTTGATACAAGGAAGAATGTTAGCTAACTTAGCATCAACTTAAGACAATGATGTTGCCTAGCTAGCTAGGACTTCACTTACATCTCTCATTCCTGCTGCTTCTTCTTCATTGCTGCGGGCGAATAACTTTCTGATATCCATCTAGGAGTTACAGTTTGAGTCAAATCAAAATCAAAATAATGTAATTAACAAATTGTTGTTGGCTAACGTCACCTACCTCTCTCTCTCTCTCTCTCTCAACCGAAGTCTCGATCCACACGGGAATAAATTACCATATTAATTAGCCATGTGCTCATTGTTAGTGGAGTGAATACAGTAGCAATCAATTACCATACTAAGTAGTATGTGCGCTGTTGTCTATGTTATGTAGACTTAAAACTCTGAAGCGTTTTTTTTTTTTATTGGTGAAATTTTTACTGGGGCTTTGCAGATCAACAGTGGGGCACGTGCCCCACTGAAATATGTCTGGCGACGCCCCTGGGCTTGCCTCTCTGTGATGTTAAGTTCCTGTTAAAAGCTGTTATATGCATTGAGCTCTTATTTTGAAGGCGCAGAGAGCGGAAGTGTTGACACGTTGTAGTGGAGCGGTGGTTTTGAAAGAAAGAAAATAAAAATAAAAAACGATGATACTGGGTTCCAAATTTAAGTTATTTAATGAATGTGAATGAGCCTATGGCTTTGCACTTTTTTTATTATATATATATATTTTTTGTATTCTATTTTTGTTATTTTGAATTTACAACCCGCTGGCGCTGTTTTGTACTGTTTTCATAATGTTTGATATTGTTCTTTGACTTACTGTTTGTAATTGTTGAAATTTATAATTAAACATAAAAAAAAAAGAAATAACATAAAGATATTTATGACAAATTTGTGCTTTGTTTTAAAGATGTGATATTTGGTTTTACACTGTAAGAACAAAAATTTGAAAAGGAATTGTATATTTGCAACCTCATTATTCTACTGGATTAGTTTTATATTCATACATGTAAGTTTCTCAATACCGGACCTATCTTCTGCGCTTTAAAAAATTTTTTTGAACTCTACATTAAAATACTCTCTATCTCTAACAACAAAAAAACAGTGACAATGATGATGCTGTGTTCCAAATTTAAGTTATTTACTGAAATTGAGTGAGCCTATGGCTTTGCACTTTTTTTATCCATCCATCCATTTTCTACCGCTTATTCCCTTTGGGGTGGCGGGGGGCGCAGGTGCCTATCTCAGCTACTATCGGGCGGAAGGCGGAGTACACCCTGGACAAGTCGCCACATCATCGCAGGCACTTTTTTAAAATTATATACTGTATTTCCTTGAATTGCCGCCGGGGCGCTAATAAATTTAAAATCCTCTTCTCACTCCTGAGCTTACCAAAGGCATGCGGTAAAAGTAAGCATGCGCTAATTATTTGAAACCCTCTTCTCACTCCGGCACTTACCAAAGGTATGCAGTAAAAATTGGAGTGTGATGTGAGCTTGGACCTTAAATCCTACTGAATAGCTCTCAATCTTCTTCCCTTTATGCGATTTCAAATTGCCGGTATTGAAATCAGCCTCCTCCATTCTGAAAATGATGACAGGGGAAGTGTCACTCGTGACGTCACAAGTTTGACCGGGCGGTAATACTAAGCATGCGCTAATTATTTTGGGAAGACCCGGCAGTAATTTAAGGCAGGCGCATACTATATGCCCTGCGGCAATTCAAGGAAATACGGTGTATACATATATATATATATATATATATATATATATATATATATTGTATTTTATTTTAGGCGCTGTTTTATTTTGTACTGTTTTTGTACTTATTTTGATTATTGTTTGTCATCTGTTTGTAAATGCTGAAATTTGTAAATAAAAATTTGATTTCAAAAGAAATAAAAATAATATAAAATGAAGTGGTCCTCGTATAAAACTGGAGTCTCCTTGTTAGTTATTTTGTAGTTTTATACAGTACAGGCGACATATGTAAACCCTCGGTTACTTCAGGCGAGCCCATAAAATAGGTTACAAATGCATAAAATGCATTAAAGCTTTAAAACCATAAAAGCACAACTTTTTTTGGGACAGCACGGATGTAGCACAAATGTTCCAGACAAATTCGGTAAGGTTGGGAGAAAGCGGGGCGATGACGTCACTGGTCAAAAGTTAAAGTTAAAGTACCTATGACTGTCACGTACACACTAAGTGTGGTAAAGTTTTTCCACTGCATTTGACCCATTCTCTTGTTCCACCCCCTGGGAGGTGAGGGGAGCAGTGAGCAGCAGCGGTGGCCACGCCCAGGAATAATTTTTGGTGATTTAACCCCCAATACCAACCCTTGATGCTGAGTGCCAAGCAGGGAGGTAACGGCTCCCATTTTTAAAGTCTTTGGTATGACTCGGCCGGGGTTTGAACTCACGACCTACCCGATCTCAGGGCGGACACTCTACCCACTAGGCCACTGAGTAGGTCTCTTGTAAGAGGATAAAGCAGACCTGGGTAATTATTTTGACTCGGAGGGCCAAATATAGAGAAAACAATGTGTCTGGAGGCCGTAATATCTATTTTTACGAAAACTAATACAAAACCTCACAATAATGTCTGATTGAATACTAAAATTGTAATGACAAACTGCCTTAAAAACGAAATGGAATATAAATCTTTTCGGGGCGGCGTGGCGCAGTGGAAGAGTGGCCGTGCGCAACCCTAGGGTCCCTGGTTCAAATCCCACCTAGTACCAACCTCGTCACGTCCGTTGTGTCCTGAGCAAGACACTTCACCCTTGCTCTGATGGATGCTGGTTGGCGCCTTGCATGGCAGCTCCCTCCATCAGTGTGTGTGTGAATGGGTAAATGTGGAAGTAATGCCAAAGCGCTTTGAGTACCTTGAAGGTAGAAAAGCGCTATACAAGTACAACCCATTTATCATTTCTTCTATGAAGGATAAAACCCTGAATATTGAGAACATATGAACGTCACACCCCCTTTCCATCCCTATATTTTACAATCAAGCCAATTGCAACAAAAATGCAACAAACATAGCGAAATATAAAAGCAAAGGGTAAAAAAGTGCATTCCAGTCTGTGGAAACACCCCCCGCCCACACTGCTCGGTGCCTCGTCTGACCTGCTGTGACGTAGATTACCATAGTAACTAGTAGGGTTGTACGGTATACGGGTATTAGTATAGTAACGCGATACTAATGAATTATATTCGGTACCATACTGCCTCTGAAAAAGTACCGGTCCGCCACACCCTAAGATTTTTTGTTCAAATAAAGCCAATAATGCAATTTTTTCTGGTCCCCTTTATTTAGAAAAGTACCGAAAAGTATCAAAAACATATTGGTATCAGGACAACACTAGTCACTGAAATATCATGCAAAAGCGCAGATTCCAACCATTGAAATACTTAGTATAGTTGAAGACTTCCGGTCATTAGAAAACATGACTGCACATCTTAAAGGCAGCTACACTTTCCATCTTAAACATCTAAAAAAAATTATTTGGGAATGTCCGGTGGGCCAGATTGAAAAGCTTAACGGGCCGCATGTGGCCCCCGGGCTTTAATTTGCTCATGTTTGGTATAAAGTATCTTGCATTAAAACCACTCTGACAAGTACAAGCTTGGAAGTCTTCTTCATTCTCCCTCAGGGTTCGTCGGACCAACGGGACCAGAACACCTCAGGACGTGGATTTTACAAGAGAGTTTTTATTTTTGTTTTTGCCGCAGTCAAAGTCTGGCTTTTTCTGGTCGGTCCCTTGTTGCTTTTCAGCCGAGTTTTGTCTCTTCTGCTCCCACTGGCTCCTCTCGCTTACGGCCGCTGCCCTTTTATACACTTTGAGAGGAGATTATCTAGTCTGCACTTTGTGTTGTTATTATTATTATTGGCTTTTATGTAGTTTGCAATTTGTCTATTATCATTATTATCGACTCATTTTTGCCTTATTATTTTTATTTTCCAATTTTAATGATGTTGGATCTGCATTGTTGTTGGGGACAAGTGTTGTAAATTAGCTTTGGCTACAAACACTATGATGCATACATTGGATAACTGTTTCAGATGTCTATGTTTTTTGTTTCTGTCCCTATTTCAAATAAACCTTAATAAATTTAAATTGTGCCCAGGTGGGCAATCCATGCACCTGATAATATTTGCGGGGTCGATTTCGGCGCGCCTCACCTCGCTGCTTGCTCGCAGTCCACGCCTCCTCGCCGCCTTCTTGGGCCGGGCTCCGGCGTGCCCTGCCTTGCTGTCGGACTGCGGGCCACGCCTCCTCGTCGTCATCTTGGGCCGGCCTCCGGCGTGCCCTGCCTCGCTGTCGAACTCCCGGCCACGCCTCCTCGTTGCCATATTGGGCCGGGCTCCGGCGTGCCCTGCCTCGCTGTTGAACTGCCAGCCACGCCTTCTCGCTGCCATCTTGCAGCAGGCTACAGTGTGCCCTGCCTCGCTGTCGGACTGCGGGCCACGCCTCCTCGTCGTCATCTTGGGCCGGGCTCCGGCGTACCCTGCCTCGCTGTCGGACTGCCGGCCACGACTCCTCGCTGCCATATTGCAGCGGGCTACAGTGTGCCTTGCCTCGCTGTCGGACTGCCGGCCACGCCTCCTTGCTGCCATATTGGGCCGGGCTCCGGCGTGCCCTGCCTCGCTGTCGGACTGCCGGCCACGCCTCCTCGCCGCCATCTTGCAGCGGGCTATGGTGTACCCTGCCTCGCTATCGGACTGCCGGCCACGCCTCCTCGCCGCCATCTTGCAGCGGGCTATGGTGTATCCTGCCTCGCTGTAGAACTGCCAGCCACGCCTCCTCGGCGCCATCTTGCAGCAGGCTACAGCGTGCCCTGCCTCGCTATCGGACTGCGGGCCACGCCTCCTCGTCGTCATCTTGGGCCGGGCTCCGGCGTACCCTGCCTCGCTGTCGGACTGCCGGCCACGCCTCCTCGCTGCCATCTTGCAGCGGGCTACAGTGTGCCTTGCCTCGCTGTCGGACTGCCGGCCACGCCTCCTTGCTGCCATATTGGGCCGGGCTCCGGCGTGCCCTGCCTCGCTGTCGGACTGCCGGCCACGCCTCCTCGCCGCCATCTTGCAGCGGGCTATGGTGTATCCTGCCTCGCTGTAGAACTGCCAGCCACGCCTCCTCGCTGCCATCTTGCAGCGGGCTACAGTGTGCCCTGCCTCGCTATCGGACTGCCGGCCACGCCTCCTCGCCGCCATCTTGGGCAGGGCTCCGGCGTACCCTGCCTCGCTGTCGGACTGCCGGCCACGCCTCCTCGCTGCCATCTTGCAGCGGGCTACAGTGTGCCTTGCCTCGCTGTCGGACTGCCGGCCACGCCTCCTTGCTACCATATTGGGCCGGGCTCCGGCGTGCCCTGCCTCGCTGTCGAACTGCCAGCCACGCCTCCTCGCCACCATCTTGCAGCAGGCTACAGCGTGCCCTGCCTCGCTGTCGGACTGCCGGCCACGCCTCCTCGCCGCCATCTTGCAGCGGGCTATGGTGTACCCTGCCTCGCTGTCGAACTGCAAGCCACGCCTCCTCGGCGCTATCTTGCAGCAGGCTACAGCGTGCCCTGCCTCGCTAACGGACTGCCGGCCACGCCTCCTCGCCGCCATCTTGGGCAGGGCTGCGGCGTGCCCTGCCTCGCTGTCGGCCACGCCTCCTCGCTGCCATCTTGCAGCGGGCTACAGTGTGCCCTGCCTCGCTGTCGGACTGCCGGCCATGCTTCCTCGCTGCCATCTCGAACTGCCAGCCACGCCTCCTCGCCGCCATCTTGCAGCAGGCTACAGCGTGCCCTGCCTCGCTATCGGACTGCCGGCCACGCCTCCTCGCCGCCATCTTGGGCAGGGCTCCGGCTTGCCCTGCCTCGCTGTCGGACTGCCGGCCACGCCTCCTCGCCGCCATCTTGCAGTGGGCTACGGTGTGCCCTGCCTCGCTGTCCGACTGCCGGCCACGCCTCCTCGCCGCCATCTTGCAGTGCCCTGCCTCGCTGTCGGACTGCCGGCCACGCCTCTCCACAATGAGTTATCAAAAAAGTTACTCTTGTAAATGCAATGGCGTAAATGTACAACTTACCACCTGTCTACAATCAACCAGGTGGTGTGTGGCAAGTGCAATACTTACAGTACAAACACTCTGTAGGACTCAACGAAAGACAAGCCTGGCCACTGAGTAGCATGAATATTTGAAAAAAAGAGCACAACACCAAACAACGAGTGTTATTTGAATACATTCCCACTAACAAGGTAGGCCTGGTGCAAACGTTGAATTGTTCCCGCGGTGTCTTATTGTTTTGACGTGTCTACCAGGCTGCACCGGCGACACTATCAACCCCATCAAGATGGTGTATGGCCATGTTTCCCGCACGTACAGAAAGCGGCCGGAAGGATTGTCGAAGAAGAAAACACGGCGGTTGCATTGGCCTCTCCCCTAACGGTCTCCCGGCACGTTTCGCCAGAAGCGGCATCACTTCGCCTTTAACCCCCCCCCTCGCTTAGAACGCTTGATTTTAAAGTGAGCGCCCGAGTGGGGTCAAAGGTCATCCTGGTGCGTTCCAGAACACCATTCCCCGAGACAAATATGTGCGTGCAGCTGCGGAGGAATCCATTTTTTCCAGTTAACAAGCCACGGCTGGCCGGAGATGGAGATGTTTCCTTCTCCACGATTTCTTTCTCTTTTTTTTTTACGAGGTGTCTACTCCGGTGAGAGGAGATAGCGGCGATGTGGGAGAATGTAAACACTGCAAACACATAAACAAGCTCGGCGGGTGTAGCGAGACGACACGGTGGACGTGCGGAGGGAGTTGGGCACAAGGTCCCAGTGTTGTGTTGCTAGGCAGGACAGCTGTGAAGTGAATTATATTTATATAGCGCTTTTCTCAAGTGACTCAAAGCGCTTTACATAGTGACACCCAATATCTAAGTTACATTTAAACCAGTGTGGGTGGCACTGGGAGCAGGTGGTTAAAGTGTCTTGCCCAAGGACACAACGGCATTAACTAGGATGGCACAAGCGGGAATCGAACCTGCAACCCTCAAGTTGCTGGCACGGCCACTCTACCAACCGAGCTATGCCTATCTGTCACAGATGCACCCCCCCAGCTGTCAGAGGCGGGAGAAATAGAGGATTCACAGGCGGACATTGGGTCAGTGTCTGCAGGCTGACGAGAGTTCGCAAGCCTGATCGATCACACCCATCCTCAAATCACACCACGGCTCCCCGTTGCATCCCGGACCCAATTTAAGATGAACCTGCTAACTCACCAATGCATCTATGCCAAGGCCCCCTCCTACCTCAAGGACCCACAAACCCCGTTTCCATATGGGTTGGGAAATTGCGTTAGTTGTAAATATAAACAAAATACATTGATTTGCAAATCCTTTTCAACCCATATTCAGTTGAATATGCTACAAAGACAACATATTTTATGATCAAACTGATAAACTTTTTTCGCTGTTGCAAATAATCAATAACTTTAGAATTTGATGCCAGCAATACATGACAAAGAAGTTGGGAAAGGTGGCAATAAATACTGATAAAGTTGAGGACTGCTCATCAAACACTTATTTGGAACATCCCACAGGTGTGCAGGCTAATTGGGAACAGGTGGGTGCCATGATTGGGTATAAAAACAGCTTCCCAAAAAATGTTCAGTCTTTCACAAGAAAGGATGGGGCGAGGTACACCCCTTTGTCCACAACTGCGTGAGCAAATAGTCAAACAGTTTAAGAACAACGTTTTTTAAAGTGCAATTGCAAGAAATTTAGGGATTTCAACATCTACGGTCCATAATATCATCAAAAGGTTCAGAGAATCTGGAGAAATCACTCCACGTAAGCGGCATGGCCGGAAACCAACATTGAATGACCGTGACCTTCGATCCCTCAGACGGCACTGTATGAAAAACCGACATCAATCTTTAAAGGATATCACCACATGGGCTCAGGAACACTTCAGAAAACCACTGTCAATAAATACAGTTCGTCGCTACATCTGTAAGTCCAAGTTAAAGCTCTACTATGCAAAGCGAAAGCCATTTTATCAACAACATCGAGAAACGCCGCCGGCTTCTCTGGGCCCGAGATCATCTAAGATGGACTGATGCAAAGAGGAAAAATGTTCTGTGGTCTGACAAGTCCACTTTTCAAATTGTTTTTGGAAATCAATCCAATCCACTTTATTTATATCGCACATTCAAACAACAAGAAGGTTTCCAAAGTGCTGCACAGCCATGTTAAAAACAATATTAAAAAACAATATTATGCTCCGCCAATGACTGAATAAAAACAAAAAATAAATAAAAATAAAACCAATATAAAAGCAATATAAATATAAATATGATTAAAAACAATTTTAAAGGGTAAAATCAATTAAAACAGTAAAATAGAAATCAAAGAGTATAAAAAACACAGAGGACAACAGAAGACCACACAACTCACGTTGTGTTAAAAGCCAAAGTATAAAAGTGGGTCTTAAGACGAGACTTAAAACACGAGACTTAAAACACTCCAATATTCGACATCGTGTCATCCTGACCAAAGTGGAAGCAAACCATCCAGACTGTTATCGACGCGAAGTTGAAAAGCCAGCATCTGTGATGATGGTATGGGGGTGCATTACTGCTCAAGGCATGGGTAACTTACACATCTGTGAAGGCACCATTAATGCTGAAAGGTACATACAGGTTTTGGAACAACATATGCTGCCATCTAAGCGCCGTATTTTTCATGGACGCCCCTGCTTATTTCAGCAAGACAATCCAAGCCACATTCAGCACGTGTTACAACAGCGTGGCTTCGTAAAAAAAAAAGTCCGGGTACTTTCCTGGCCCGCCTGCAGTCCAGACCTGTCTCCCATCGAAAATGTGTGGCGCATTATGAAGCGTAAAATACAACAGCGGAGACCCCGACTGAACGACTGAAGCTCTACAGAAAATAAGAATGGGAAAGAATTCCACTTTCAAAGCTTCAACAATTAGTTTTCTCAGTTCCCAAACGTTTATTGAGTGTTGTTAAAAGAAAAGGTGATGTAACACAGTGGTGAACATGCCCTTTCCCAACTACTTTGTCACGTGTTGCAGCCATGAAATTCTAAGTTAATTATTATTTGCAAAAAAAAAAAAGTTTATGAGTTTGAACATCAAATATGTTGTCTTTTTAGTGCATTCAATTGAATATGGGTTGAAAATGATTTGAAAATCATTGTATTCTGTTTATATTTACATCTAACACAATTTCCCAACTCAAATGGAAACGGGGTTTTATATACTGTGCTATTATGCAAAACACATGTTTACAGGAGGTACCTTTAATGGAGGCCACGGTCAAACGGGACAGAATTAAATAAATGAATACATATTTAAATAGTTACTTAACTGACTCATTAATGAAACATAATTGGAAATAAATATTTAACTATGCCATTAATTTATTTAATGAAAAAATCTCTCAATTTGTAATTAAGTCAATCAATTATTTATTTCTTTTATTTAATGATTTAATTCATTATCTCATGATTGAATTATTCCATGTTTTATTTGTGTCAGCGCTTCATGAATTTGTTTTATTCGTCAAACTCAGCCATCATCATAGATAATAAAACACTAAATAAATAATTACACTTTAAAGTAATTAATAAAGTTGTGAAATACTAAAATCAATGATTATATTTTAATAACTTTATATTGGAATAATTATTTAAATATTAAAATCATGAAATGTACTAATATTTTAATGTTATTTCAACATTTTTATTTAACTCCAATTATAATAAAATAAGTTATTTAAATAGTTATTTAAATGTGTCAATTAATTGAAATTAATTGGGTTTAGTTTGATATTTCCAATTTGTTATTCAAAATAATTCAATTTAACCATTTATTTAAATGTGTCCAATGTTCTTCATTCACCATAATATTCGACCTTTAACATTACACTGATTATAGATAAATATTTAACACCATCCAGTGTTTCTTAACCATAGGGTAGCTCACGGTTGGGTTGCGAGACTCCTCTTGAGAGCTGCCAAAAAAATCTGTTTCCCATCTGTGGTCTGTATGGGCCGCGACGGATCTCAGTTGTAGTACACTTATCCACCACTTGTGGCTGTAAACACAAACAAAAGAAGTCTGTGGCTAAAATCAAAGAGAAGTTTCATAAGCGCAAAAATTATGACTAAAGTGTCTATATTTTCTTTTACACTTTTTTATTTTGACAGACTAGTTCACAAACATATACTGACAAAAATATTATTAAATTAAGTTAGAATGTATTCATTTTTATTTCATTATCATTATTATTTAGTTAATCTAAACACACATACATACATACATATATATATATATATATACACATATATATATATATATACACATATATATATATATATACACATATATATATATATATATATATATATATATACATATATATATATATATATACACATATATGTATATATATATATATATATACACATATATATATATATACACACATACATATATATATATATATATATATATATATATATATATATATATATATATATATATATATATATATATATATATATATATATATATATATATATTATCAGTGACGTGCAGTCAGGGGAGGCAAAAAAAAATGTAAGAAGAAAAAAAAAAAAAAGTTATATGTGTCCAGTGATTATACTTTATAAAGTTATTTTCCATTTAACTTCACCAGTTTTAGATTATTTTTACTCAAAATCGCTGAATGATCACATTTGCCGTTCAAATACTGAGAAGAGACTCGCGGTGAGTCAGCAGCCAGTTGAGCCTCCCCATGGATTGCGCAATGACTCGGCTAACTGCTGGCTGCTGTGCGGTGAGACCCCGTAGTGGTTTGTGTTGTGGTTTGTGCAGCCCTTTGAGACACTAGTGATTTGGGGCTATGTAGGTAAACATTGATTAATTGATTGATGAATTATATTATACATTTCCATAGTTTAGTTAGCTGAGGTATATAATGTACAGAGTATTTTGTCAACAACTGTATGTGTGTAACGTATTTCTTTTATTCAATCATAAAACGGCTGCGAAGACGCACTGTGTGAGGCACCTGTTCTCCCGCCTCATGGTGATAGAGGGTGCTAGTGATGCCAGAGATCATCCTTGCGAATACTGGACTGCAGAATAAGTGACAACAAGCTACAGTTTGCAAGTCAAGTGCAGCGACAGCAATCGTTTCTTTTTTCCTCTTTTAACATGGATAATTACATATCTAAAATAAAACAGTTTTTTCAACTGGACTTTCAATCGACGCAGGAGGTAATAATTAAAGGAAGACCAACGCCGGAGCTAAAAGGTTTGCTTCAGACAGTGATCTCCATCAAGACAGAGAGACTTTTAAAACCGAAGAAAGATAAGGAAGACTTCTATAAACAAGTTATCGATGCTTTTGTTCAGAAGGAGCGGCGCATGGACTTCATTTATAAGTAAAGGTAAGACCATAATAACGTTAGTTTTATTAAATGTGCTTTTTTGTGTGCTACAGATTGTATGTGCAAAGAATGCTGGTATGAGCTTTTAAACATAACCCGTTAACTGCTGCCAATCAAATGGTGAATAAGAGACTCTTTAGGGTTCATATGTTTATAAATCTGACTGTGCACGTCAGTGCCTCACCAGCCATGAACCTCGCCGCACGTCACTGATATATACATATATGTATATATATACATGTATGTATGCATATATACATTTAAATATATATTTACATGCATACATAAATATCTACATACATACATACACACACATATATACATACATACATACATACATATATATATATATATACATACACATATATATACGTATATACATATATACATTTATATATACATATAAATGTATATACATATATATACCTACATATATATACATATATACATGTATATTTATACATACACATATATACATATACACCTACATATATACATATATATAAACATATATATATACGTATATATATAAACTTATATACATATATATGTATATCCAAATATATATGTATATACATGTATATATGCATACCGTATTTCCTTGAATTGCCGCCGGGGCGCTAATTAATTTAAAACCTCTTCTCACTCCTGCGCTTACCAAAGGCATGCAGTAAAAGTAAGCATGAGCTAATCATTTTAAGACCTCTTCTCTCTACGGCACTTACCAAAGGCACGCAGTAAACATTTGAGTGTGGTGTAAGCTTGGACCTTCAATCCTACTGAATAGCTCTTAATCTTCTTCCCTTTATGCAATTTCAAATAACCAGTATTGAAATCAGCCTCCTCCATTTTGAAAATGATGACAGGGGAAGTGCTCCCCTTATCTTGGCCTCTAACCGTCTCTTCCATGGTGGGTACTGCTTGTTTTCCCCGAGCCCACCTTGTACCTAAACATCTCCATGATTACTGTGGCTGTACTGTGTATCAGCTTGTCGGTCTCCGTGATGGTTCCCTTTGGGATTGTCTTCAGAGCAGCATTCACATCCACTAGTAGATCTTTTGAAGGTACTTGGCGATTCAGCTTTCGAGTTGGGTCACGATCTTCCTTCTCAGGTCAGCAGCGCTTGTGTTTAGGTTGTCGATATCTGTTGGGGCTTGGTACCCATTCTCTGGTTGTGGGGATGATGATACCATCTCTCTGCTGACCTGTGGTCCTGGCTCCCCCTTAATCTCTAGTTGTGATAGTAGATTTGAAATATGGATGTTAGAACACTGGGCTTACAGCTGCTTCTTTGTTAGTCTTGATTGTGGATTTTGAAGTATCCAATGATCCACATTCGCTGCATGTAAATAAAGTACTATCTAATGTAGCCCCATTCTTTAGGATTGCATCAATAGTAGCATTCCAGCATCTCCGTATTTTTTGCCCTCACCCATCTGTGTTTTCTTCCAGTAGCCCATTTCTCATTAGTTTGCCCTGATTCCCTAGCAACTGACGCAGACCTTGTTGACCCGGACGACGTCGGAGCCGGTATGACTCTATTTGTTTTGTGTTCACTCATCCTGAGGTGTATCATGAGGGGTCTTGCCTAAGGACCCGTACTGGATGATGTTTTTGTCCCAACCCCGGACCTCAGTCCTCCGTGTTAAAGGCCTACTGAAATGAGATTTTCTTATTTGAACGGGGATAGCAGGTCCATTCTATGTGTCATACTTGATCATTGCGCGATATTGCCATATTTTTGCTGAAAGGATTTAGTAGAGAACATCGCCGATAAAGTTTGCAACTTTTGGTCGCTAATAAAAAAGCCTTGCCTGCACCGGAAGTAGCAGACAATGTGCGCGTGACGTCACGGGTTGCGGAGCTCCTCACATCTGAACATTGTTTACAATCATGGCCACCAGTAGCGAGAGCGATTCGGACCAAGAAAGCGATGATTTCCCCATTAATTTGAGCGAGGATGAACGATTCGTGGATGAGGAAAGTGAGAGTGAAGGACTATTAAAAAAAAAAAAAAAAAAAAAGACTAGGGCAGCGGGAGCGATTCAGATGTTATTAGACAAATTTACTAGGATAATTCTGGAAAATCTCTTATCTGCTTATTGTGTTACTAGTGTTTTACTGAGATTATAGGGTCGTACCTGTACAACCTGAAAGTCGGCCCCGCATCTTTCCTCAGCACCAGTCGACGGGTGGTGGCGATGCCCATCTCTGCCCCTCGCAAGGGACCCTCTTCGAAACACGATCTTTCGAAATGATCGCTGCATAATACACTGTACTTTGTGTGTGTGGTCCAATCCAACAGTGTTCGCTTGACATCTCTGTTCCATAGTAAAGCTTGACTGTCATCTTTCAGGAATGTAAACAATGAAACACAGGCTTTGTTTGTGTTGCTAAAGCCGGCCGCAATACACCGCATCCCACCTACAGCTTTCTTCTTTGATGTCTCCATTATTCCTTGAAAAAAATTGCAAAAGATTCAGCAACACAGATGTCCAGAATACCGTGTAATTTTGCGATGAAAACAGACGACTTAATAGCTGGGGACGATGATGGAACAAAATGTCCTCTGCAATCTGTGACATCACGCGCACGCGTCATCATACCGCGACGTTTTCAACAGGATACCTGGCGGGAAATTTAAAATTGCAATTTAGTAAACTAAACCGGCCGTATTGGCATGTGTTGCAATGTTATTATTTCATCATTGATATATAAACTATCAGACTGGATGAGGAAAGTGAGAGTGAAGGACTACAAAAAAAAAATAATAAAAAAAAAAGACTAAGGCAGTGGGAGCAATTCAGATGTTATTAGACAAATTTACTAGGATAATTCTGGAAAATCTCTTATCTGCTTATTGTGTTACTTATGTTTTACTGAGATTATATGGTCGTACCTGTACAACCTGAAGGTCAGCCCCGCACCTTTCTTCAGCACCAGTCGACGGGTGGGGACTATGCCCATCTCTGCCCTTCGCAAGTGACCCTCTTCGAAACACGATCTTTCGAAATGATCGCTGCATAATACACTGTACTTTGTGTGTGTGGTCCAATCCAAACGTGTTCGCTTGACATCTCTGTTCCATAGTAAAGCTTGACTGTCATCTTTCGGGAATGTAAACAATGAAACACCGGCTTTGTTTGTGTTGCTAAAGCCGGCCGCAATACACCGCATCCCACCTACAGCTTTCTTCTTTGATGTCTCCATTATTCATTGAAAAAAATTGCAAAAGATTCAGCAACACAGTGTCCAGAATACCGTGTAATTTTGCGATGAAAACAGACGACTTAATAGCTGGGGACGATGATGGAACAAAATGTCCTCTGCAATCTGTGACATCACGCGCACGCGTCATCATACCACGACGTTTTCAACAGGATACCTGGCGGGAAATTTAAAATTGCAATTTAGTAAACTAAACCGGCCGTATTGGCATGTGTTGCAATGTTATTATTTCATCATTGATATATAAACTATCAGACTGGATGAGGAAAGTGAGAGTGAAGGACTACAAAAAAAAAAAAATAAAAAAAAAAGACTAGGGCAGTGGGAGCAATTCAGATGTTATTAGACAAATTTACTAGGATAATTCTGGAAAATCTCTTATCTGCTTATTGTGTTACTAGTGTTTTACTGAGATTATATGGTCGTACCTGTACAACCTGAAAGTCGGCCCCGCATCTTTCCTCAGCACCAGTCGACGGGTGGTGACGATGCCCATCTCTGCCCTTCGCAAGGGACCCTCTTCGAAACACGATCTTTCGAAATGATCGCTGCATAATACACTGTACTTTGTGTGTGTGGTCCAATCCAACCATGCTCGCTTGACATCTCTGTTCCATAGTGAAGCTTGGCTGTCATCTTTCGGGAATGTAAAAAATGAAACACCGGCTTTGTTTGTGTTGCTAAAGCCGTCCGCAATACACCGCTTCCCACCTACAGCTTTCTTCTTTGACGTCTCCATTATTCATTGAAAAAATTGCAAAAGATTCAGCAACACAGATGTCCAGAATATTGTGTAATTTTGCGATGAAAACAGACGACTTAATAGCTGGGGACGATGCTGGAACAAAATATCCTCTGCAATCTGTGACGTCACGCGCACGCGTCATCATACCGCAACGTTTTCAACAGGATACCATCCATTTTCATCCATTTTCTACCGCTTATTCCCTTTCGGGGTTGCGGGGGGGCGCTGGCGCCTATCTCAGCTACAATCGGGCGGAAGGCGGGGTACACCCTGGACAAGTCGCCACCTCATCGCAGGGCCAACACAGATAGACAGACAACATTCACACTCACATTCACACACTAGGGCCAATTTAGTGTTACCAATCAACCTATCCCCAGGTGCATGTCTTTGGAAGTGGGAGGAATCCGGAACCCACGCATTCACGGGGAGAACATGCAAACTCCACACAGAAAGATCCCGAGCCTGGATTTGAACCCAGGACTGCAGGACCTTCGTATTGTGAGGCAGACGCACTAACCCCTCTGCCACCGTGAAGCCCGTTTTCAACAGGATACCTCGCGGGAAATTTAAAATTGCAATTTAGTAAACTAAACCGGCCGTATTGTTGTGTGTTGCAATGTTAATATTTCATCATTGATATATATAAACTATCAGACTGGATGAGTAAAGTGAGAGTGAAGGACTATTAAAAAAAAAAAAAAAAGACTAGGGTAGTGGGAGCGATTCAGATGTTATGAGACGAATTTACTAGGATAATTCTGGAAAATCCCTTATCTGCCTATTGTGTTATTTGTGTTTTACTGAGATTATATGGTCGTAGCTGCACAACCTGAAAGTCGGCCCCGCACCTTTCCTCAGCACCAGTCGACGGGTGGTGGCGATGCCCATTTCTGCCCTTCGCAAGGGACCCTCTTCGAAACACAATCTTTCGAAATGATCGCTGCATAATACACTGTACTTTGTGTGTGTGGTCCAATCCAACAGTGTTCGCTTGACATCTCTGTTCCATAGTAAAGCTTGACTGTCATCTTTCAGGAATGTAAACAATGAAACACCGGCTGTGTTTGCGTTGCTAAAGCTGGCCCACCTACAGCTTTCTTCTTTGATGTCTCCATTATTCATTGAAAAAATTGCAAAGATTCAGCAACACAGATGTCCAGAATACTGTGTAATTTTGCGATGAAAACAGACAACATAATAGCTGGGAACGATGCTGGAACAAAATATCCTCAGCAATCCGTGACGTCACGCGCACACGTCATCATACCGCAACGTTTTCAACAGGATACCTGGCGGGAAATTTAGAATTGCAATTTAGTAAACTAAACCGGACGTATTGGCATGTGTTGCAATGTTAATATTTCATCATTGATATATAAACTATCAGACTGTATGGTCGATAGTAGTGGCTTTCAGTAGGCCTTTAAAGTCAGTGGGCTTAAATACTGTACTATCCAGCAATGTAAATATTGAATAAGATTAAAATCAAGAGTAAGATGACTAATTCAGTGTAAATATTTGAGTGGGGCCCAGGCCCCTTTTTAGTGGAAAATTTGGGCCCCGAAGTCAAAATAGTTAGAAAACCCTGCCTGAGAATGCGGCTAAAGAGTACCTGTTTCCCCAGCTGTGGTGGGTTTAGGCCGCAGTGGTACTTACTTACTTACTTAATCCTCTTCGTCCCTGACCGGACATAAGGCTTGGACGATCTGATCTTGAGCAACATGCTGTGCCTCGACCCAGGTTAGGTTCATCTCCTTCAGTTTAGCTGTCACCGTACGCCGCCACGTGGTCTTGGGCCGGCCTTGCTTCCTTTTCCCAGGTGGAGTCCAACGTAGTGCGATCTTGGGGATGCGGTCTTGGTCCATCCTGAGAACATGACCAAGGCATTGGAATCGGCGGCCTTTGTTCTATACCACCACACTGTTGCTCTTGGCCGCAGTGGTACTTAGTTGTAGTACACTTTTCTACCACTTGTGGCAGTAATGACAATATAAAAGAAATCTGGAGATAAACGTTCTTGAAGCTTAAAAATTATGACTAAAGTGGTGGAGCTATATTTTTATTTGCACTTACGTTTTATTGATAGGATATTAAAAAAAAATATTCAAAACTATGATCGGTTCGCAGCAGAGTGTGAAGCGCCTGGGATGAGAATCAGCACCTCCAAGTCCGAGTCCATGGTTGTCGCCCGGTAAAAGGGTGGAGTCCCATCTCCGGGTTGGGGAGGAGACCCTGACCCAAGTGGAGGAGTTCAAGTTTCTCAGAGTCTTGTTCACGAGTGAGGGAAGAGTGGATCGTGATATCGACAGGCGGATCGGTGCGGCGTCTTCAGTAATGCGGACGATTTATCGATCAGTTGAGGTGAAGAAGGACCTGAGCCAGAAGGCAAAGCTCTCAATTTACCGGTCGATCTACATTCTTATTCTCACCTATGGTCATGAGGTTTGGGTTATGATCGAAAGGACAAGATCACGGCCGAAATGAGTTTCCTCCACTTGGTGGCGAGTCTCTCCCTTAGAGATAGGGTGAGAAGCTCTTTCATCCAGGATGCCCCCTGAATGACTCTCGAGGGAGGTGTTTAGGGCACGTCCGACCGGTAGGAGGCTACGGGGAAGACCCAGGACATGTTGGGAAGATTATGTCTCCCGGCTGGCCTGGGAACGCCTCGGGATCCCCCGGGAAGAGCTGGACGAAGTGGCTGGGGAGAGGTAAGTCTGCTCTTCTCTGCTTATGCTGCTGCCCCCGTGACCAGACCTCGGATAAGTTGAAGAAGATGGCTGGATGGATAAAACTATTTATTGTTAGAATGTATTTATTTTATTTCTAGCTAAGTAATTTAGTTCTATTCATATAGTTTACCACTGCAATTACTGAATAAAATGAAGATTAAGAGTAACATTACTAGTGTTAATATTTGAGTGGGCCCCGGGTAACTATGTAGATACCAAGGTGAAAAATGTTAAGAACCCCTGTTCCACAGTACCTGCCAAGTGTGCCAGCACATTTATTTCCAACACAGTGGATTCTTTCCCATTCAAAATCCAGCATGTCCGAAATGTAACAAGGGGATCACTTTCTGTTACACCAGACCTGGGCAAATTAAGGCCCGGGGGCCACATGCAGCCCGTTAAACTTTTCAAATCTGGCCCGCCGGACATTCCCAAATAATTTTTTTTAGATGTTTAAGATGGAAAGTGTAGCTGCAATTATGATGCGCAGTCATGTTTTCTAATGACCGGAAGTCTTCAACTATACTAAGTATTTCAATGGTTGGAATCTGGGCTTTTGGATGATATACCAGTTACTAATTAGTTACTAATTAGTTACTCTGGTCATCTAATTTGTTACTACCACCCAAATGGGTCCCTAAAGAGGTGTTTAGGGCACGTCCGACCGGCAGGAGGCCACGGGGAAGACCCAGGACACGTTGGGAAGGCCGGCCTGGGAACGCCTCGGGATCTGGACGAAGTGGCTGAGGAGAGGGAAGTCTGGGCTTCTCTGCTTATGCTGCTGCCCCCATGACCCCACCCCGGACAAGTGGAAGAAAATGGATGAATGGATGGATGGCAATCTAATTAGTTACTATGGTAATCTAATTAGTAACTATGGTAATCTATGTCACAGCAGCTCAGACGAGGCACCAAGCAGTGTGGGCGGGAAGCGTTTCCACGGACGCGGAAAGAGATTTTCCCAAGAAAGTTCTAAAGCTTAGTGATATATCAGATGTATCAGATTTTAGTTGGGTTTATGTAGCGAGGCAGAGCCGGCGGGCCGACAGCAGGGCGGGACACGCTAAAGCCCTGCTCAAGATGGCGGCCAGGAGGCGGAGAATGCAGCGGAATGAAGAGGTGGGGCGTGCCTGGAGCGACGCTGCAGCAATCAAGATCAGGTGCGTCCACAATCTACCTATCGCCTCGAAGTGTTTAAGAGGGGAGAGGGAGGAAAGATCGTGAGGAAGAGGTGGAGTGTCCACAGCACAGCAGAAGCAACCGCAAATGACCGATCCGAGAATGAGCCCCATGGGAAAACGACGCCACCGGCAGGTGAAAAGCCGACCGAGACGAGCAGCGGAGGACGAGGAGCTGAAAAGCGACCCGATCGACGCAGACACTTTCCTATTTGAAAAAATAAAAGAGTCAAACCTGCTCGACCAGATGTCCTTCCTGAATGGTCCATGCAACCAACACGATGACGGCTGGAGTCGTTCAACAGTTTATTTTTCATATTTCACCGTTTGTTGCATTTTTGTTGCATTTCACTTGATTGGAAAATATGTCGACATTCCTATTTTGTCAATATTCAGTGTTTTATCGTTCATAGAAAAATTAACCGTGGAAGTCGCTTCCTTCCGGGTTCTTTGGGCCACCAGTCACCGACAACACCACTCCTTTTCAGGGTCAACAATAATGTTTATTTTACAATAAACATCAGATCGTGGAAATTCTTTATGTGCTTTCCAGCAATTGTCTTTCCTAGATCGAGCACATGAATGGTTTCCCTAAGAGTTGTCTGTCTTGCTCTTGCTCCCCTCGTGCTTTGCCAACCGCCATCAACAACTCCTCTTCTCCTTCCCGACATGTAAATAGACAAACACTGTCAGCTGTGTCATCTACGCCAGTGGTCCCCAACCTTTTTGTAGTTGTGCCAACTTCACTGGTTTTGGGTTTTGTATTAGCTTGGCAATATTGGTATTCATGACACTAAAATACATACCTTTTTAAATTTAGCAGACAAATACAACTTTAGGGATATTTGCACAAAGTATTGATAATTCAATCGGTATCGCCAACACCAGTGCGAAATTTTACTGGGTATCAGATTGGAAAGAAAACAAGTGGCATCGCACATGGCTAGTCTTTGCCATTGGGTCTAATGTGCCAATCTTGTCTTTTGTTGTGTCCTACAAAGTGTTTATATTGTAAGCTTTCTATTTATAACAGACCAGATGTTTGATCATAACGCAGGGCTAGGCAATGTGACTGAAAACTGTATCACGATACAATGGTCTTATGTCAGTCGATATCTATAACTGTTGATATTCAACGCTTGAAAATTTGTCCCATGGACGGGGGGTTTTTGGTAGATATTTGTTTTTTCATAAAGAAATACAATCATGTGTGCTTACGGACTGTATCCCTGCATACTGTATTGATCTATATTGATATATAATATATATATTGTGTTTTTTATGTTGATTTAGTAATTTAAAAAAAAACAACAACATTGTTTTATTATTATTATTATTTTTTTTAATCTCTTGTGCGGCCCGGTACCAATCGGTACTGGCCTGGTGGTTGGGGACCACTGATCTACACACCTGTCGCTAATCTCGAAGCCGGTTCTGCCACACCCTGCTTCGCTGCAGGTCCGCAGGCCACGCCCACCACAGTAACGTGTCATTATGTTTTTAGCATTCAATCAGACATTATTGTGAGTTTTTGTATTAATGTCCCTAAAAATAGATATAACGGCCCCCAGACTCTTTTTCTCTAAATGTCAAAATAATTGCCTTACGCTCGCTGGCACGCCGCCAGCACGGCCCAGCGTGCGCACCTTGGCAGTCAGTGGAAGTAACGTGGCTCCCAATGCGCGCTTTTGCTTCCTAATCTTCCTTCGCTGCACGGGCGGGTTCCATCCCTTTGAAAGGCTTGCCGCCAGGTTTATTTATGTCAGCCTCTCGCGTGTTTCGGGGATTACATCTTTTCTTTTCCTCCTGCAGACTTTCCCCTCCTCGTCTTCTTCAAAGCAAACCCACTCTTCTCCCACGCGCGCATTTTAAGGCCTCGTGGCAAAGCACCGAGGCCGTCTTGCGGACGATCAATGCGGTTTTTTGCAGCCGTAATTCATAGGAACCGACGAGGCTGTGCTTCCTGCCAGAAATATTTGTCGGTTTTTCTTCCTTCGTCCTTTGGGCTTAATGGTCAAGCTAATGAGGCCTTTGGAGAGTTGTGTTGTCGGGAGGCGTCGGCAGAGAGGAACCTGCAAGGCCCATTAGATCCTCCAGCCGCAGCCTTGCCGAGCGACGTTTTGTCTTGCAGGTGCTAAATGAGCAAGACCGCCCACCCCCTCTCCCCCACCCCGCCACCCCCGAGCCTCATTTGCAAGTACGCAACAGATAACTTACAAAACCCAAAACCAGTGAAGTTGGCTCGTTGTGTAAATAGTAAATAAAAACAGAATACAATGATTTGCAAATCATTTTCAACTAATATTCAATTGAATAGACTGCAAAGACAAGATATATATATATTTTTTTGCAAATAATCATTAACTTAGAATTCATGGCAGCACTCATTGCAAAAAAGTTGGCACAGGGGCATTTTTATCACTGTGTTACATGGCCTTTCCTTTTAACAACACTCAGTAAACGTTTGGGAACTGAGGAGACCAATTTTTTAAGCTTTTCAGGTGGAATTCTTTCCCATTCTTGCTTGATGTACAGCTTAAGTTCTTCAACAGGCATCGCACATGGCTAGTCTTTGCTATTGAGTCTAATGTGCCAATCTTGTCTTTTGTTGTGTCCTACAAAGTGTTTATATTGTAAGTATTCTATTTATAAAAGACCAGCTGTTTGATCGTAACGCAGGGCTAAGCAATGTGACTGAAAACTGTATCAAGATACAAGGGTCTTATGTCGGTCGATATCGATAACTGTTGATATTTTTTATGACCTTTCGAAAATAGGGATTCGGGGAAAAATATATTTAAGCTATCGGCTATTAAGGCAGAAAGAAAAGGAAATATCAACATAAGCATTGAAAACCCACCAATAATGTGAACACAATTGTACTTATACAGCCCTAAATCACTAGTGTCTCAAAGGGCTGCACAAACCACTACGACATCCTCGGTAGGCCCACATAAGGGCAAGGAAAACTCACACCCAGTGGGACATCGGTGACAATAATGACCCAGTGGGACGTCGATGAAAATGATGACTATGAGAACCTTGGAGAGGAGGAAAGCAATGGATGTCGAGCGGGTCTAACATGATACTGTGAAAGTTCAATCCACAATGGATCCAACACAGTCGCGAGAGTCCAGTCCAAAGCGGATCCAACACAGCAGCGAGAGTCCCGTTCATAGCGGAGCCAGCAGGAAACCATCCCAAGCGGAGGCGGATCAGCAGCGCAGAGATGTCCCCAGCCGATACACAGGCAAGCAGTACATGGCCACCGGATCGGACCGGACCCCCTCCACAAGGGAGAGTTAACAATTACTTCTTAAAATGAAGGTGCAAAAATAAGGGATATGTAAGAAATGTTTATGAGAGGGGGCGTGGCCTGCGGACCTGCAGCGAGGAGGGGTGTGCCGGGGCCGGCTCCGAGATCGGCGACGGGTGCGTAGATGGCCCACCTTCGTGCATTTATCTGATCACCTGTCACTCTATAAAAGGGCATCAGGAAGGAAGTGGTTGGAAAAGTTGGAGTTGATGGTCCAGAGAGAACCCGAGCACGAGCGAGACGGAGACGAGAGCGGATGGCTGAAAAGCAACCCGAGGAATGAGACCGTAACCAGAGGCGATTGCTGAAAAGCAGAATGATAAGTTGATTGAAAAATAAACCAAATCACAAAACCGTCGAGCCTGTCCTGTCTCTGCAAGACCCGCACGACTTAATAAATTGAAAGTTACAGCTGTGCTCTAAAGGGTGAGCGTGGCTAAGGTCTTGGTGGGGACGAGTGCCTTGCGTCATAGCTCGGTTGGTAGAGCGGCCGTGCTAGCAACTTGAGGGTTGCAGGTTCGATTCCCGCTTCTGCCATTCTAGTCACTGCCGTTGTGTCCTTGGACAAGACACTTTATCCACCTGCTCCCAGTGCCACCCACACTGGTTTAAATGTAACTTAGATATTGGGTTTCACTATGTAAAGCGCTTTGGGTCAGTAGAGAAAAGCGCTATATAAAATATAATTCACTTCACTTCACATCACATTGGTTTGAATACGGGCCTTTCTTGTAAAAATCCCCAAAACTGCCATACTGTCCATGTGACTTTTCCTCTTTTATCCACGATTTCTTCATATTTACGTCCTCATCTCACTCCATGCAGAGAATCAACCGCCAGACAACAAGACGGGGAAACCAAACCTGATAGTTGATAATGTTACCTGATTGGCTGTTAGCGTGTCACTCCCACTGATCAGTCATCCCTTCCTGCGTTTTTTCGCCTACCAGAAAGCGAGTGTCTTTGTTTGTGCAGCCAACCGCTTCCTTCCGACGAGGAAGGAAACAAAACAAAAAATTAACATTTTATCGAGAGCATTTTTTATTTATATCAATTATGTGTCTATTGCAGCCAAAATGATATTGTTTTATCGCCCAACCCTATTGCATTAGTTATAGCTCTCATTAAAGATGTCCGGCAATATCGGGCTGCCGATAACGGCCGATAAATGCTTTAAAATGTAATATCGGAAATCGTCGGTATCGGTTTCAGAAAGTAAAATTCATGACTTCTTAAAATGCCGCTGTACGGAATGGTACACGGACGTAAGGAAAAGTACAGAGCGCCAATAAACCTTGCGTGCCGGCCCAATCACATAATATCTATATTTTATACACACACACACAAGTGAATGCGGTCAACAGCCATACAGGTCAAACTGAGGGTGGCCATATAAACAACTTTAACACTGTTACAAATATGCGCCACACTGTGAACCCACACCAAACAAGAATGACAAACACCTTTTGGGAGAACATCGCACCATAACACAACAGCACAAATACCCAGAAACCCTTGCAGCACTAACTCTTCCGGGACGCTACGATATTCCACGACTGTACATACCGGTATCGGTAATTAAGAGTTGGACAATATCGGAATATCGGCAAAAAAGCCATTATCGGACATCTGTAGTTCTGATTACCCGATTTGGAAGTGTTGGAAGTCCTTCCATCCATTTTCTACCGCTTGTCCCTTTTGGGGTCGCTGGAGCCTTTCTCAGCTGCTTTCGGGCGGAAGGCGGGGTACACACTGGACAAGTCGCCACCTCATCGCAGGGCCAACACAGATACACGGACAACATTCAGTCCTTGATGCTAATAAGTAGCATGTATATGACATATCCAATGTAAATTAGCATCGAGCTAATGCATTTTGCAAAGTGGAGCCTTACTTTTGAGCACTTTCTATCATGCTTGCCTTGTTGGCATGGAAACATTACTTAGAGGCTGTCCGCTACAACACAAAATATTGAAAAAGAATGTCGGTACCTATAAAAGCACAGAATACTTTACCCGTACCTAATGTTTGAAAAATCAGCCACGCACACCCGGAAACGACATAAATGTGTGTATTTTTTTTAATTACCTGTGCGTGTTGGATATAGATATTAGCATGAACTGATACTGTAGTGTTCCGAGAATTAAATAGAATATTTCCAGGAATTAGGAGGATGACGTACGCAGAGAACGGTCCCCATTCACAGCTGTAAGAGGCGGTGGGGGAGTGTGCAGGGCGGTCTGTGTTGTCATGGTAACCGCGGGATAACGCAATCACGCTCGAAAGAAAAAACAATGTTGACGCAGGGAACGGGAAATGAACGGACAGCTCCCCGGGAAAAAAAATTGTTTACCCTCCGACCTGGCCCAGATGTGGACAACTTCCTCCCGGGCTCCCATTGGAGCAGCGTTGCCACGGCAACAGGGGGGTAACTACTGCCCGCGGGGCTGAGGAAGGAGAAAACCAAAGGAGCTGACCTGTCGTTTGTTTGGACCTACGTACCGGCGAGGGGAGGACGCCGCTGACAGCCTCCCCCGCTTCCAGTCCGAGTCCGCACATGTGGTTAAAATGTCCACTTGAAAGGACATTGAGCTGAATTGATGCTTTTAGAGGAATGTTTTCATCGCCATACCAACGCATAATTATACATCATCTACTTCCAGTGCTTAACCAGCAACATGGGGAGCCGAGCAGTCTTTTCATGACTACTTGATGGATGATTAAATAACTGTCATTTCTACGCCGTCGTCAATCAAACAGCTGACATGAATTCATCAATAAAGACGTTTTGTTCGGGATAGGCAGTAAAATGAAAAGGTGTAACAAAACAAAACAACAAACACTCACCTTGTACATTTTGTTCCCTGGACTTGGAAACGGTTTTAACAGAATTAAATTAGCCAACAGCAATTAAGACGTGTTAGCACAATTGTGCTAACTAACTTTGGCCTCTTACGACTAATTAACTAACTAACAAAAACTGTTTGTGTAACCATACCAGCCAACTAACCACCCATCAATGTAACCAACCAAGAACCATCCATCATCCCTCTAATCAACTAACCAAACACCCATCCGTTCGTCCACCTTTCCAACCAATCAGTCATCCCTCCACCAACTAACTATCCATCCCTTCTTTCAACCATACCTTCCTCCAACTAAACATCCATCCCTACCTTCCTCCAAAGAACTACCCATCTAACTAACTAACTAACTACAATCCATACATAGCTGCCTCCAACTGACCATTCATCCAACCGACCATATATTCATCCATCCATCCCTCCCCTACCAACCTCCAACCGACCATTCATCCAACCAACCAACCAATCAATCCCTCCATCAATCTATCCCTACCTTCCTCCAAAGAACTACCCATCTGACTAACATCACTGTCACCAAGTGACCAACCAACCAAGAACCACAATCCCTCCCTCCAACTAACCATCCAGCTCTCCATCCAACCACCCATCCCTCCAATTAACAATTGTTGCATTTGGACCAGATGTTCCTCCAAGGGAATTTAAGTTACTGGTCAATCCCAAGTTCTTTTGATGACACATAAACTGAGTTTAAATGATCACCCAGAACAGAATATGTATTTTGCAATGTATTCCAAAGCTTTGGAGAGACCAACCTAAAAACAACACATTCAAATCGCCTCGACAAGTTGATCTGAAAACATTACGGAAGTGTTGTCTTCTTCAATATGGCAATAGCCCCCACCATTCAGAGCGAACACACATGTCTATTGTTCTACTTGCTACCCCCCACATTCCCAAACTCAAGGTAACTCACAGTGTACCATCGGTCACGAGATGGAGAAAAAATAGAAAGAGTACCAATGGAAATCACTAGCTATTCCAAATATGACTGTAGAAAGAAATAACTCTTAAATATGAATATATGTGATATCTTTCTCCATCACCATCCATCCATCTATCCCTACATTCCTCCAAATGATTACCCATCTAACTAACAACCAACCATACATAAATTTCTCCAACTGACCGTCCATTCATCATCCCTCCAACCAACTAACCAACCACCCATCCATTCATCCATCACCTCTCCAACAAATCAACCATCACTCCACCAACTAACTATCCATCCATCTATCTATCCCTACCTTCCTACCACAAACTACCCATCTAACTAACTAACTAACTAACTAACTAACTAACACAAATCCATTAGGTTCCTCCAACTGACCATTCATCCAACCGACCATATATCCATCCACCCATCCCTCCCCTGCCGCCCTCCAACCGACCATTCATCTAACCAACCAACCAAACAACAATCATGCATATATCACTCCCCCTCTAACTAACCAACCAACCAACCAACCAACCAACCAAGATCCTTCCATTACTCCCTCTAACCAACCATTCATCATTCCTCCAACTAACTAACCACCCATTCATCCATCACCTATCCAACCAATCAACTATTATTCTACCTTTCCCTCCTCCAATGAACCATCCCTCTTTCCATCCAAACACTCCCTCCCTCCTACTATCCACCCATCCCTCCATTCAACCATCCCTTCCTCCATCCATCTATCCCTACCTTCCTAGAAAGAACTACCCATTTAACTAACAACCATCCACACATAACTGCCACCAACTGACCATTCTTCCATCCATCCCTCCCTTGCCACCCTCCAACCAACCATTCATCTAAACAACCAACCAGCCAACCAAACAATCAATCTATCACTCCCTCCAACCAACCAAGAACCATCCATTACTCCCTTCAACCAACCATTCATCATTTTTCCAACGAACCACCCATTCATCCATCCATCAATCCATCACCTCTCCAGCCAATCAACCATCCCTCCACCAACTACAGTGGGGCAAAAAAGTATTTAGTCAGCCACCAATTGTGCAAGTTCTCCCACTTAAAATGATGACAGAGGTCTGTAATTTTCATCATAGGTACACTTCAACTGTGAGAGACAGAATGTGAAAAAAAAAAATCCAGGAATTCAAATTGTAGGAATTTTAAATAATTGTATTTGTAAATTATGGTGGAAAATAAGTATTTGGTCAACCATTCAAAGCTCTCACTGATGGAAGGAGGTTTTGGCTCAAAATCTCACGATACATGGCCCCATTCATTCTTTCCTTAACATGGATCAATCGTCCTGTCCCCTTAGCAGAAAAACAGCCCCAAAGCATGATGTTTCCACCCCCATGCTTCACAGTAGGTATGGTGTTCTTGGGATGCAACTCAGTATTCTTCTTCCTCCAAACACGACGAGTTGAGTTTATACCAAAAAATTATATTTTGGTTTCATCTGACCATATGACATTCTCCCAATTCTCTGCTGTATCATCCATGTGCTCTCTGGCAAACTTCAGACGGGCCTGGACATGCACTGGCTTAAGCAGGGGGACACGTCTGGCACTGCAGGATTTGATTCCCTGTCGGCGTAGTGTTGCTGATGGTAACCTTTGTTACTTTGGTCCCAGCTCTCTGCAGGTATTTCACCAGGTCCCTCCGTGTAGTTCTGGGATTTTTGCTCACTGTTCTCATGATCATTTTGACCCCACGGGATGAGATCTTGCGTGGAGCCCCAGATCGAGGGAGTTTACCAGTGGTCTTGTTTGTCTTCCATTTTCTGATAATTGCTCCCACAGTTGATTTTTCCACACCAAGCTGCTTGCCTATTGTAGATTCACTCTTCCCAGTCTGGTGCAGGTCTACAATTCTTTTCCTGGTGTCCTTTGACAGCTTTTTGGTCTTGGCCATAGTGGAGTTTGGAATCTGAGGCTGGGGACAGGTGTCTTTTATACAGATAACGAGTTCAAACAAGTGCCATTAATACAGGTAACGAGTGGAGGACAGAAAAGCTTCTTAAAGAAGAAGTTACAGGTCTGTGAGAGCCAGAGATCTTCCTTGTTTGAAGTGACCAAATACTTATTTTCCACCATAATTTACAAATAAATTCTTTAAAATTCCTACAATGTGAATTCCTGGATTTTTTTTTCACATTCTGTCTCTCACAGTTGAAGTGTACCTATGATGAAAATTACAGAACTCTGTCATCATTTTAAGTGGGAGAACTTGCACAATCGGTGGCTGACTAAATACTTTTTTGCCCCACTGTAACTATCCATCCCTCCATCCCATCTTTCCTCCATCCAACGAACCATCCCTCTTTCTATCCAAACAATCCCTCCCTTCAACTTATCATCCATCTCTCTATCCAACCATCCCTTCCTCCAACTAACCATGTATCCCCTCATCCATATATCAATCAATCAATCAGTTTACTTATATAGCCCTAAATCACTAGTGTCTCAAAGGGCTGCACAAACCACTACGACATCCCAAAGAACTACCCATCCATCTAACTAATTAACCATCTATCTAATTAACTAACTAACAACCATCCATACATAACTGCCTCCAACTTACCATTCATCCAACCAACCATGTATTCATCATCCATCCCTCCCTTGCCGCCCTCCAACCAACCATTCATCTAACCAACCAACCAAACAACAATAATCCATCTACCACTCCCTCCAACCAACCAACCAACCAACCAACCAACCAACCAAGAATCATTCATTACTCCATCCAACCAACAATGCATCACTGATACATTTGGCTAGCGCCCTTTTGTCCTACTACTTTCTGCGGTCCTTGAACTCGCCGTAGTTTATTTACATGTACAACTTTCTCCGACGCTGCCACAGAAAGACGTGTTTCATGCAACCCCTTCTTTGTCTCATTTTGTCCACCGAACGCTTTATACCGTGCGTGAATGCACAAAGGTGAGCTTTGTTGATGTTATTAGCCGGATTCACTTTTAGTAGTTTTCGGGGCACAGTTCTAAGAACTACCACACTCATTTGCTTCACTGATGAGAGTATTTGACAAGTGCCCTTTTGTCCGACTAATTTCAGCGGTCCTTGAACTCGCCGTAGTTTGTTTACATGTGTAACTTTCTCCGACGCTGCCACTCCTTCTTTGTCTCATTTTGTCCACCAAACATTTTATACGGTGCGTGAATTCACAAATATGAGCTTGGTTGATGTTATTGACTTGTGTGGAGTGCTAATCAGGCATATTTGGTCAGTGCATGACTGCAAGTTAACCAATGCTAACATGCTATTTAAGCTAGCCGTATGTACATATTGCATCATTATGCCTCGTTTTGAGGTATATTTGAGCTCGTTTAATATCCTTTACTTATGTCCTCTGTGTATTTCATTTATATTTACATGTCTTATGACACATTATATGTATGTAATATTGGCTGCATTTCAGATAGCTGTTTGTATGCCATGTTGTTCCAGACCACAGCAAACGTTACGCAGCCAGCCAAAGATTGTAATAAATCCATTAAAGATTGGCGTCAGCTTGCGACACATTTTGATAGTAGGCTAATATAGCTAATATAGACATTTACATCATGTGTTGCCTTCATTGTAACACTTATATCCGTCCATCTGTTTTCTACCGCTTGTCCCTTTTGGGGTTTTAATTTTTTGCAGCTCCAGACAGATTTGTATTTTCTATTTTTGGTCCGATTTGGCTCTTTCAACATTTTTGGTTACCGACCCCTGGACTAAGGGGTACACCGAAGACTTACTTGATTAAAAGTATAGAGTTATATTTTGCTATATCTAAACACAGTGTTACTGTTTAATCTGTGTGTAAAGTTACAGTGGCTAAAAATATTAAATATACTTGTTAAATAAAACCTGTGTGTTGTTTTTAATAAATACTTAGGCCTACAATGCTACTGTTTTATTTATTTATTAAAAACATTTTTTTTATGTAGGTCATTTTGGTAGTACCAAGTTTTTTTCTTTGTGAAAAATGTTTGAGAACCACGGTTTTAGTATCCTAAATATCACTATGAAGTACCATTATCACTGGAGGACACGACTAAACATGTTACACACTAAGACCAAACCAGGAGCAGGGATGCTAATAGCTAATCTAATCGGTAAACTCGCACAAAACAACACCGAGAAATAAATCTTTAGTCAACCTTGAGTAATGAGAAAAGTGAAAGTGAAGGTAAGCAGCTATTAACAAGCATATAAATGAGTCTAGAGACAGGATGATAAAATAACTGTCGGCAGGTCAGCATTAAAGTTAGAGGGGAGCAGATCGATCCATACATTGGTGGTGTTGAAACCTAGGGTAGTATCAGTATATGGTCGATACTCGAGTGATTGGATTGATATTTCTATTTTCTCCAAATCTTAATTTTTTTTAAACAGGCTTGTCTTTTGTCTAGTTATTGTGTTTTTTCTGAAACAATTGTTTGTAATAAAAGCATATATGAATCTACATTAAATATTTTCTAATACATTGCTAATGATATCATTGATACAGTTAATGCATGTGGCCGGTATCGGCTCATCGGTATCAGAATCAGCATGAAGCATCTCTTACAAAAAGCAGGCAATAACGCCAAGAAAAAAAAGGTCATATTTCCAAATATGGGCGTTCCGCTCGAAGCTAATTCATCATTTATTGCTTCAGCTCGTTGTTTGGAGGCCGCGGCGACAACAAAGAAAACAAATTGCGAGCGGATGACTCATACTTTGAGTTTTATTACTTTAACTCGTTTTTCCCCGGGCCTTCTCCGCCTCGTCCTTTCCACGTACGCCCACGCATCGATTGGAAGCGACGCGCGTCCGAATCAATAAGTCCTGCAAAGGACCTCACGTGGACGGAGTCCGCCTGATACGAAAATAAATATCATCTCAGAGTATCGGCGTGAAGACGTCTTCGTGGCTCAGCCCCTTGGCGGCCGTTAAAAGTGAAATAGCGCTTTGACACTCTTACTAAAAGTGTCCTCACTGGGGAGCAGGAATTGTTGTCGTAAATAAAACGCCGGGCGGCCGGAGACGACGTGTGCTGGTTATTAGTTTTTTTTCTTCCCCCCCGCTCGTAATGAAGGCGGACCGTTATGAACTCGGGTGGAGTTAAAATGCAAAATTGTCGAGACAAAAAAAAAAAAAGGCATTAGGAGTCACAGGAAGTTAACTTCGAAGTCGTGTAATAATGAGGAGCGAAATGATGCGGCGCTAAAAGAAAGGTTTTACTGCCCTCGTCTCTGTGGGCTTGGGGACCCGCTCTGCACGGACGCATTTATTGAGCCTTTGGCTCCGCTGCAAAATATCTACTTTTAAAAGTGTCACCACAACTCATCATGCAACTTTTTTGCGAGACGTAGGGATGGTACCGTTCACATTTTAATTCCCCGTACCTGGGAATAGATACTTTGGTGTGTGTTAGTAAATCTTATTTGATTGATAATAAAATGTAACATTTGAAAATGAGCTTGTTATGACAACTGGGCTGTCCAGTTGTTTTCATGATATCCCCTTTGAGCAGGGGTCAGCCAAACTACGGCCTGCCCGCGTTCAAAATAGGGTCCGCGGGGAGACCCAGGTTAAAAAAAATATACATATATATCTCAATACCGGGGTAGAGCGGAATATACGTTAGGTCAGAAAAAAACACAAAGGGGCTATTTCATCCCTACAAGCCTGTTTCGCAGGTTTTCCTGCTCGGTTTCCCATATACATACAAACCCCATTTCCATATGAGTTGGGAAATTGTGTTAGATGTAAATATAAACGGAATACAATGATTTGCAAATCATTTTCAACCCATATTCAGTTGAATATGCTACAAAGACAACATACTTGATGTTCAAACTCATAAACATTTTTTTTTTCCAAATAATTCTTAACTTTAGAATTTGATGCCAGCCACACATGACAAAGAAGTTGGGAAAGGTGGCTATAAATACTGATAAAGTTGAGGAATGCTCATCAAACACTTATTTGGAACATCCCACAGGTGTGCAGGCTAATTGGGAACAGGTGGGTGCCATGATTGGGTATAAAAACAGCTTCCCAAAAAAATGCTCAGTCTTTCACAAGAAAGGATGGGGCGAGATACACCCCTTTGTCCACAACTGCGTGAGCAAATAGTCAAACAGTTTAAGAACAACGTTTCTCAAAGTGCAATTGCAAGAAATTTAGGGATTTCAACATCTACGGTCCATAATATCATCAAAAGGTTCAGAGAATCTGGAGAAATCACTCCACGTAAGCGGCACGGCCAGAAACCAACATTGAATGACCGCGACCTTCGATCCCTCAGACGGCACTGTATCAAAAACCGACATCAATCTTTAAAGGATATCACCACATGGGTTCAGGAACACTTTAGAAAACCACTGTCACTAAATACAGTTTTTCGCTACATCTGTAAGTGCAAGTTAAAGCTCTACTATGCAAAGCGAAAGCCATTTATCAACAACATCCAGAAACGCCGCCGGCTTCTCTGGGCCCGAGATCATCTAAGATGGACTGATGAAAAATGGAAAAGTGTTCTGTGGTCTGACAAATCCACATTTCAAATTGTTTTTGGAAATATTTGACATCGTGTCATTCGGACCAAAGGGGAAAAGAACCATCCAGCCTGTTATCGACGCAAAGTTCAAAAGCCAGCATCTGTGATGGTATGGGGGTGCATTAGTGCCCAAGGCATGGGTAACTTACACATCTGTGAAGGCACCATTAATGCTGAAAGATACATACAGGTTTTGGAAGAACATATGTTGCCATCTAAGTTCCGTCTTTTTCATGGACGCCCCTGCTTATTTCAGGAAGACAATGCAAAGCCACATTCAGCACGTGTTACAACAGCTTATTCCCTTTGGGGTCGCGGGGGGGGCTGGTGCCTATCTCAGCTATCGGCGGTGTACACCCTGGACAAGTCGTCACCTCATCGCAGCGTCACTCAAATATTATAATAATAATAATAATAATAATAATAATAATGATGGGCTTCACAGTGGCGGTAGGAAATGGATGGATGGAAGACAAAAATAAATTGGGTCTAAGAATTCAACTTCATAGATAATAATAATCATCATAATTATCATTATTATTATTATTAATTTTATCAATATGTAGAGAGGCGGAGCCGGCAAACGAGCAACGGAGCAGGGCACGCTGGAGCCCGTCCCAAGATGGCGGCAAGGAGACGATGATCGAGCGGAGAGGCGGGGCGTGCCGGGAGCGACGCTACGAGCGGGATCAGGTACGTGGCTCGCACACCGGGACACAATGGACTTATCTCCTCACAGTGTATAAAAGGGGAGAAGGAGGAGGGATCAGGGCGGAAGGAGTAGGAGAGCCGGCAGCAGCGACTGAGAAGCATGAGCGCCCAAGAGCAGATGAGGACAACGGCGGCTGGAAAGCAGACCGAGAACGAGCAGTGGAGGAAGGAGCTGAAAAGCAACCCGACCTACACTAAAGTTTTATTGAGAAATAAAGAAGTCCATCCATCCATCCATCCATCCATTTTCTACCGCTTATTCCCTTTTGGGGTCGCGGGGAGCGCTGGTGCCTAGCTCAGCTACAATCGGGCAGAAGGCGGAGTACACCCTGGACAAGTCGCAACTCTGAAGAAGTCAAACTTGCAAAAAAAATGTCCTTCCTGGGTGGTCAGTGGAACCCGAGCGGCGACAGGGAAAGTCGTTCACACATTAATATTATTATTATTATATTTGAGTGACCCTGCAATGAGGTGGCGACTTGTCCAGGGTGTACCCCGCCTTCCGCCCGGGTGCAGCGGACATAGGCTCCAGCGACCCCCCCCTCCATTTCTATTGCGATATTTATTGATATCGCTTAATAGCCCAACCCTACCTGATAGTAAAATAAGGATTCATTAAAGACCCTGGAACAGACAAATGCATGATTTTTTTTTTTTTTTTTTAGAGGGAGATTTATTTTTGGAAAGAAAACTTAGTGAACTTGTTGACTTTGGGGGATTTATCGTCGAAAAAAACAAAAACGTTGCTGTCAAGACGTGAAAATATCGCCAGTCAAAGACGTTCATCCTCCAGTGACTGATTTCCATGCACACCGGCCAGCAGTTGCATTGTGGGAAATCTTCTGCCTCGCATCATTTGACTTGTAAGCGTCCAGATTCTTCCGAAGCCGGGGTTGTGCCGTTACCGTGGCGACAGAGGCGCAAAAAGGATAAAAAAAAAATACACACGGCGGCCCTTCCTGGTGGTCGTCGGAGGAGGACCTCTCGCCACCGCCATGTTTGCAGGAGGAAGACATGTCAGACGTCTTTTACGGGCCCTCGGGGAGCGACTTTTTTTGAATCTTTGCAAACGTTTAAAAGGTCTGACGAGGTTTGTCTTGTTTATCCAAACGGTGCGAGCGTCTGGGAAGCGAAAAGTAGGGACGAGGTGTTAAAGCCGACACGTCTGGAACATTCCTGCGGGCCGAAGAGCCCCAAAAGTGCGTGTGCGGGCAAAGTGTCGGACCGCCCGGGCTAATGACCCCAAAAAGCCACAGGAATCCCCAGGGCGGATCAAGGGAAGTAGTTGTGTTTTTGTAAAAAGTCACACCTCGGTGTCTCGGCGGGGCGGGACAAGGGTCGGGGGGGAATTCGGAACGGCGGTGTGACACTTGGGAGGGAGGTGAGGAACCAGGTCCGAGTGGTTCCCGTAACAACATGGGGTGCGAGTTCACGCCCCGCTGCTCGGGTCAAAGGTCATGTCCATTTGCACCGGCTCAAAAACAACGCATATATTTTGGATGAAAAAAACATTGATTTAGGCGTTCGTGTGTGAGAGGATTTACCGAGGTGTCTTGTCAATGATCGGTACAAAATAAAGAGTAGTCAGTGTACAGCTTGCATAACAGTTAGGGTGCACAAATAAATGTATTCATATCCGAATTGCAGTTTTCATTCATTCCGATTTTAAATTGATTTATAATTTTCAAAAATCAATAAAAAAACAAAACGAAATATATATATATGTACACATATTTTTAACATGAATATTATATATATAGATATAGATCTTTTGTTTTGAATCCCTGATCCCAATCAGTACCATGTTAATGGAATATCAAATGTAGATTAGCATAAAATAGTTAAAAATATATATATAACTTTTAACTTAAATTACATTTACTATTTCAACGTAATACATAATTTAAATTTTTTTAAATGTTTTAACAGTGTAATATTAGTTTTAGAAAAACTTTTACAACATATAATATTATGTAAATAAAAAATGTATTCATGTCCGAATTGCAGTTTTCATTCATTCCGATTTTAAATTGATTTATAATTTGCAAAAATCTATTTAAAAAAAACCCCGAAACATATACATATATATATATATATGTACACATATTTTTAATATGAAAATTATATATATATATATATAGATATAGATCTTTTGTTTTGAATCCCTGATGCCAATCAGTACCATGTTAATGGAATATCAAATGTAGATTAGCATCTTTCGACTTTAGAGTAGTCAGTGTACAGCTTGTAGAACAGTTAGAATGCACAAAAAAACGCATTCACGTCCGAATTGCAATTTTTAATATCCCGATTTTAAATTGATTAATAATTTTCAAAAAAAAAAAAAAAAATATATATATATATATATATGTACACATATTTTTGTACAACAATTATATATATCGCGGGGGGCGCTGGCGCCCATCTCAGCTACAATTGGGCAGAAGGCGGTGTACACCCTGGACAAGTCGCCACCCCATCGCAGGGCCTATATATAAGAGGGGGGGGGGGGTGTTGTCCACATATGCGGTCGTCTCCAAGGTTTCACATAGTCATCATTGTCACCGACGTCCCACTGGGTGTGAGTTTTCCTTGCCCTTATGTGGGCTCTACCGAGGATGTCGTTGTGGTTTGTGCAGCCCTTTGAGACACTGGTGATGTAGGGCTATATAAATAATCATTGATTGATTGATGATTGATATCTTTTATGTTATTATTATTATTATTTTTTTAATCTCTGATGCCAATCAGTACCATGTACACACACACACACACAAAAACACATGTATATATATATATATAAATAAAACACACACACACACACATTAGAGATGCGCGGATAGACAAATATATCATCCGCAACCGCTTCACCAAAGTCGTCATCGACCCGCCGACCACCCGAACCAACATTTAGTCAGGACCGTACCCGCCCGCAGAGTTACATCAGAGGTCGGCCGCCTTTACCACTCAAAGAGCTATTTAAACCTGATTCACAGAGTAAAGCAGTCAATTGGTACCGCTAACGTTCTCGCGAATATCCAATAGCGTTCATCCTGATGATAAGAATAAGGGCATACTGTTAAGCCATTGCCTTAGACATCTTCAACAATATGTGCCATCCGTTTGTTGGTCCGGCAACATGTTGTGTGCAGCCTACGCAATCACACGTACTAGGTTGAAAGGCATACTGGCTGATACAGAGTACACTGATGGTTGTGATATAAACAACTTTAACACTTACTAATATGCGCTACGCTGTGAAGCCACACAATACAAGATTGACAAACACATTTCGGGAGAACATCCTCACAGTAACACAACATAAACGCAACACAACAAATACCCACAATCATTTGTATCCCTGAAAATATTTTATACCCCCCTGCGCCCCGAACCCCGCCCACCTTATCGACGCACGGGGGTTGCTGCTAGCGGGGTGTATAAAATAGTCAGGAGTGTCATGTATACAAAGGATTGTGGGTATTTGTTGTGTTGCGTTTATGTTGTGTTACTGGGAGGATGTTCTCCCGAAATGTGTTTGTCATTCTTAATTGGTGTGGCTTCCCAGCGTGGCGCATATTACTAAGAGTGTTAAAATTGTTTATATCACAACCATTAGTGTACTCTGTGTCACCCAGTCACTGCCGGTAGTCATTCAAGAGAATAATAACGTCTCCTACTGTCTTCTTCGCTTTATGACACGAGTCTTGAATGGCTCATTGAATGGCCAAAAATACTGATCCCAGAACCATGTATATCAAATATTTCCGGATGGTTCAACCGCCACCCGCCCGAATCTAATCAAAATCAATTTTTCGTCATGTCACCCGCCCGACTCACGGTTTATCCACGGACTCCGCGAATGAGACCGCAAACCGCGCATCTCTAATATGTATATATACATATATACATACATACATATACATATATTTCTATATACATATATACATACATATATACATACATACATGTACATATATTTCTATATACATATATGCATACATACATACATATATATATATATATACATATACATATATATATATGTATATATATATAAAAGAGAGACAGCGAGAGCGAGATATTTGTATTTATCCTTTTTTTTTTTTTATGTTTACAATGAAAACACAGCATAAATTACATGATAGCCAATGTTTCAGAATCATTTCTACAATTGGGTAATATTTTTGTAAATGTAATACATTCTGATTCACATTTTATCATATAATTGATATGAATGATTGTTTCCCTTTTAAAAAAAACAAACTGACGAGGCAGTCTTTAGAACATCTCTTTGAAAGGACCGGCTCCCTTCAAAGAGCCGTAAATCCCATCTCTAACACGAACAAAGACACGACTGTCTCAACTCTACATTGATTGGTTCCCACGTGATCACATTGGACATCCAACACGCGCAGCATCCACCGTGCAGCCGCCAGGTTGTATGGTAACGACACGGAGGAATCCTCACAGTCAATCATTAACGTGAGGCCGTGTTGCACGTCTCCAAGGAACAAAACACAACACTGTGGGACGGACTCAGGTGAGCGACCTGGCCTGCAAAGCTGCAAATGTTGCGTGTCAGGAGGCCAAGGTGCCGTTTTAGAGGTTAAAAAAGCGGGTTAAAGGTTTTGAACGTGACTCT